>NW_006239143.1:227515-228066 GCF_000226075.1 Solanum tuberosum | reverse complement strand
TATGAATTTCTACGGATGTTTCGACAAGTTGGGGCAATATGGCAAATCTGCCGATATAAGATTAATTATAAACTGTTTATAGGTGCGTACCAACTGTGTATATATAGTGTTTGGGAAGCTTAGGACACAAGGAACAACTTTGTTGAAGGAACTACGGTCTTTCGAGCGTTCATTGGAAAGGTATGTTAAGGTTATTCCCTTCGTTCGACACCTTAGATGTAGTTAACGTTGGTGATCTTGTAGATATAATTGTGAGTGGTTGGCTGATTGGGTGGTTATAACCCCTCATTTTTAGGGACTCACGATCTGTTAAGAAAGACCCCTAAGTTAAGAACGACTTGGAGATTATTCATATATATTGTTTATTGCTAAATTGCTCTCCTTCAGCCTTATTTAATTGTTTGTTGTCGCCCTTGGGGCTATTGTGGTTAGCTGTTGAGCTATGAACTGCCTATAGGGGCTATGATGTTGTCTAATTGGACTATGTTATGGCCAAAAAGGGCTATGTGTTGCCACGGGGCTATATTGATGCCAAAGAGTGTTATGTGTTG
>NW_006239143.1:213118-227263 GCF_000226075.1 Solanum tuberosum | reverse complement strand
TTCTAGGCTTATGGGGGCCTGGGTAGGTGGTTTTGTGTGTTGTTTGTACCTGCCAGGCTTATGGGGGCTTAGTTATGTTGTTGTTTTATTATTTTTGATAAGTTTAGATTTAGGAGCAGGTCAGTACACTTATTTTATCCTTGATTTATTTATCTGATTATTCCAGTATATCGGGATACCTCATCATAGACTATTGCGTTTCATACTCTGTACATTATTTTGTACTGATGCCCCATTGCCTTGGGGGTGCTGCATTCATGCATGCAGGTCCTGACAGACGACTGAGTAGACCACCTTAGCAGCAGGATTGACTTTTATCCGGTTGGCTATCCCCTTTCCTCCGGAGTTGCCAGAGTTGGGAGGTTTGTTACTTTTTGTTGTATATATCTTTATGGGTAGGGTGAGGCCCTGTCCCACTAATCTTTACTACTCTTAGAGGATTGCAGACTAGTGTGTGGGGTGTATAGCTACGTTATGGCCATACTAGCCTATGTTGTTGGTTTGCTTAAGCTTGTGAGTTGTTTGATGTATTGTATTGATATATATCTGCCTTTAGTTTCGGTATAGATATCATGGTGGCCTCGACGGCCCAATCAGGACTTTTGTGCTAGTTGGCTATTTATTTATATGATCTCCTGGGAGTAGCTATTTCTTTTGTAGATCAGTTGACAGGGGTCTTGCTGGCCGATGGCTTAGTTTTAAGCCAAGATATGCTTGTTTGATTTCTTGATTGCGTGTGGCTGCCATGCACTAGTAGCAAATGGTTCAGCAGGGTCGGCTCGGGCCTGAGATTTGGCATTAGGAGCCAGTTGCACCCCTTGAGTTTGGGGTGTGACAAAAATGACTGAAATTTTTCATGGAGGTCCGTTAAGATATTAGCAATGGACTTAGTTCGTTTTGACGGGAAAACAAGTGCATTTTTGAAGTTCAAACGAGCCCCAAAGCAGGAAAACACAGATTTTGCCAATTTTCTTGCGTTATAGTCCAATTATTTTTTGAGATACGGAATTTTTGAAACAAAATGGCTAAAATTTTACATGGAGGTTCGCTAAGACCTTAGCAATGGACCCAGTTCATTTTGAGGGGGAAACGGGTGCATTTTCATGTTCAAACGAGCCCCAAAGCAGGTAAACGCAATTTTGACCAATTTTTGTGTGCTTAGTCCATTTATTTTTTGTTATGCGGAATTCCCAAAACAAAATGGCCAAAATATTTCATGGAGGTATGTTAAGACGTTAGCAATGGACCCAGTTAGTTTAAAGGGGAAAACGGGTGCATTCTCAAGTTCAAACGAGCCCCAAAGCAGGTAAACGCAATTTTGACCAATTTTTGTGTGCTTAGTCCATTTATTTTTTGTTATGCGGAATTCCCAAAACAAAATGGCCGAAATTTTTCATGGAGGTTCATTAAGACCTTAGAATTGGACACAGTTCGTTTAGAGGGGAAAACAGGTGCATTTTCAACTTCAAACGAGCCCAAAAGCATGTAAACGCAGATTTTGCCTATGTTCGTGTGCTATAGTCCATGGATATTTTGTGATTCAAAATTCCCAAAACAAAATGGCCAAAATATTTCATGGAGGTATGTTAAGACGTTAGCAATGGACCCAGTTAGTTTAAAGGGGAAAACGGGTGCATTTTCAAGTTCAAACGAGCCCCAAAGCAGGTAAACACAAATTTTGCCAATTTTCGTGTGCTATAGTCCATAGATTTTTTGTGATGCGAAAGTTTAGAAACAAAATGGCCAAAATTTTCATGGAGGTCCATGAAGACCTTAGGAATGGACCCAATTCATTTTCAGGGGAAAACAGACGCATTTTCAAGTTCAAATGAGCCCCAAAGCATGTAAACGCAGATTTTGCCGATTTTGGTTTGCTATATGTCCAAGAATTTCTTGTGATGCGGAATTCCCAAAACAAAATGGTCGAAATTTTTCATGGAAGTCCGTTATGACCTTAGCAATTGACCAGTTTGTTTTCAGGGGAAAACGGGTCATTTTCAAGTTCAAACTAGCCTCAAAGCAAGTAAACACAGATTTTTGCCGATTTTCGTGTGCTATATAGTCCATTAATTTTTTGTTATGCAGAATTCCCGATACAAAAGGTCCAAAAATTTTCATAGAGGTCTGTTATGACGTTATCAACGAACCCAGTTTTATTTTGAGGGGAAACACGCACATTTTCATGTTCAACCGATCTGAAAGTAGGTAAATCTAGATTTTACTGATTTTTGTGTGCTATAGTCCATAGATTTTTTGTGATGCGGAATTCCTGAAACAAAATGGCCGAAATTTTTCATGGAGATCCGTTAAGACCATAACAATAGACCCAGTTCGTTTTAAGGGGAAAACTGATGCATTTTCAAGTTCAAACGAGACCCAAGGAGGTAAACGCAGATTTGGCCGATTTTCGTGTGCTATAGTCCATGGATTTTTTGTGATGCGGAATTCCAGACACAAAATGGCTGAAAGTTTTCATGGAGGTCCGTTAAGACCTTATCAATGGACCCAGTTCATTTTGAGGGGAAAATAAGAGAATTTTCAAGTTCCATCGAGCCTCAAAGAAGGAAAATGCAAAAATTTCCAATTTTCGTGTGCAATTGTCGATGGATTTTTTGTGATGTGAAATTCCCAAAACAAAATGGCCGAAATTTTTCATAGAGGTCCGTTAAGATACTAGCAATGGACCCAGTTCATTTTAAGGGGAAAACAAGTGTATTTTTCAAGTTCAAACGAGCCCCAAAGCAAGTAAACGCATATTTTGCCAATTTTCGTGCGTTATAGTTCATGGATTGACGCAGAATTCCTAAAACAAAATGGCCGAAATTTTTCATTGAGGTCCGTTAAGACCTTAATAATGGACCCAATTTATTTTGAGGGGAAAACGCGTGCATTTTCATGTTCAAACGAGCCCCAAAGCAGGTAAACATAGATTTTGCCATTTTTTGTGTTCTATATAGTCCAAAGATTTTTTGTGATGCGGAATTCTTGAAACAAAATGGTCGAAATTTTTCATAGAGGTCCATTAAGACCTTAGCAATAGACCCAGTTCATTTTAAGGGGAAAATGGGCACATTTCAAGTTCAAACGAGCCCAAAAGCAGGTAAACGCAGATTTTACCGATTTTCAGGTTCTATAGTCCATGGATTTTTTGTGATGCGGAATTCTCAAACTAAATGGACGAAATTTTTCATGGAGGTTTGTTAAGACCTTAGCAATGAACCTAGTTCGTTTTGAGGGGAAAACTGGTGCATTTTCAAGTTCAAACGAACCCAAAGTAGGTAAACGTTGATTTTGCCAATTTTTCGTGCGCTATTGTCCATGGATTTTTTGTGATGCGGAATTTCTAAAATAAAATCGCCTAAATTTTTCATGGAAGTCCGCTAAGACCTTAGCAATGGACCTTGTTCGTTTCGAGAGGAAAATGGGCGCATTTTCATGTTTCAACGAGCCCCAAAGCAGGTAAACGCAGAATTTGCTGATTTTTGTGTGCTAGAGTCCATGGATTTTTTGTGATGCGGGATTCCCGTAACAAAATGGTTGAAATTTTCATGGAGGTCCGTTAAGACCTTTGCAATGGACTCTGTTCATTTTGAGGCGAACACGGGAGCATTTTCAAATACAAACAATCATCAAAGCAGGTAAACACATATTTTGCCGATTTTCGTGTGCTATAGTCTATGGATATTTTTCGATTCAAAATTTCCGAAACCAAATGGCCAAAAATTTTCATGGAGGTTTGGTAAGACGTTAACAAGGGACCCAGTTCGTTTTAAGGGGAAAACGGGCGCATTTTCAAGTTCAAACGAGCCCCGAAGCTGGTAAATGCAGATTTTGCCAATTTTCATGTGCTATAGTCCATGTTTTTTTTTGTGATGCGGAATTTTGGAAACAAAACGGCCAAAAAAATTCATGGAGGTCCATGAAGACCTTAGGAATGGACCCAGTTCATTTTGAGGGGAAAAAGGGCGCATTTTCATGTTCAAACGAGCCCCAAAGCATGTAAATGCAAATTTTGCCGATTTTGGCTTGCTATAGTCCATGAATTTCTTGTGATGCGGAATTCCCAAAACAAAATGGTCGAAATTTTTCATGGAGGTCCGTTAAGACCTTAGAAATTGACCAGTTTGTTTTCAGGGGAAAACAGACGCATTTTCAAGTTCAAACTAGCCCCAAAGCTGGTAAAAACAGATTTTTGCCGATTTTCGTGCCCTATATAGGTCATTGATTTTTTGTGATGTGGAATTCCCGATACAAAATTGCCGAAATTTTTCATATAGCTCCGTTAAGCCCTTAGCAATGGACCCAATCCATTTTTAAGGAAAAAAGGATTCATTTTCAAGTTCAAACGAGCTCCACAGCAGGTAAACACAGATTTTGCCAATTTTTGTGTGCTATATTGTCCATAGATTTTTTGTGATGCGTAATTCCCGAAACAAAATGGCCGATATTTGTCATGGAGGTCCGTTAAGACCTTAGATATGGGTCCAATTTGATTTAAGGGAAAACGGGAGCATTTAAATTTCAAAGGAGCCCCAATGCAGGTAAACGCAGATTTTGTCGATTTTCGTGTGCTATAGTCCATGGATTTTTGTGATATGGAATTTACGAAACAAAATGGCCGAAATTTTGCATGGAGGTCCTTTAAGACCTTAGCAATAGACCTAGTTCGTTTTAAGGGTAAAACGGACACATTTTTAAGTTCAAACGATCCCCAAAGCAGGTAAATGCAGATTTGTCCAATTTTCGTGTGCTATAGTCCATGGATTTTATGTGATGAGGAATTCCCAAAACAAAATGGCCGAAATTTTTCATGGAGGTCCGTTAAAACCTTAGAAATGGATCCAGTTCATTTTGAGGGGAAAATGAGCGCATATTCAAGTTCAAACAAGCCCCAAAGAAGGTAACCACAGATTTTGTCAATTTTCGTGTACGACCATGGTTTTTTTTTTATGCAAAATTCTCGAAACAAAATGGCCGAATTTTTTCATGGAGGTCCATTAAGACCTTAGAAATTGACCAATTCATTTTGAGGGTAAAACATGCGCATTTTCAAGTTCAAGTGAGCTCCAAAGCAGGTAAACGCAAATTTTGCAAATTTTTGTGCCTTATAGTCCATAGATTTTTTGTGATGCAGAATTCCCAAAACAAAATGGCCAGAATTTTTTATGAAGGTCCGTTAAAGACCTTACCAATGGACTCAATTGGTTTTGAGGGGAAAACGGGCGCATTTTCAAGTTCAAACGACCCCCAACGCAAGTAAATGTAGATTTTACCGATTTTTGTGTGCTATAGTCCATGGATTTTTTGTGATGCAGAAATCCTGAAACAAAATGGCTGAAATTTTTCATGGAGTTCTAGTAAGAATTTATCAATGGATCCAGTTCGTATTGAGGAGAAAAAACAGACGCATTTTCAAGTTCAAACGAGCCCAAAGCAGGTAAACACAAATTTTGCCAATTTTCGTGTGCTAATAATGTCCATGGATTTTTTGTGATGCAGAACTCCTGAAACAAAATGGCCAAAAATTTTCATGGAGGTCTGTTAAGAACTTAGCAATCGACCCAGTTCATTTTGAGGGAAAAACTAGTGCATTTTCAAGTTCAAACGAGCCCCACAGTAGATAAATGCAGATTTTGCTGATTTTCTTGTGCTATAGTCCATGGATTTTTTGCGATGCGGAATTCCCAAAACAAAATGATCAAAAATTTTCATGGAGGTCCGTTAAGACATTAGAAATGGACTCAGTTCGTTTTGAGGGGAAAACAAGGGCATTTTTTAAGTTCAAACGAGCCCTAAACCAGGTAAACATAGATTTTGCCAATTTTCATGCGTTATAGTCTAAAGATTTTTTGAGATGCGGAATTTCCGAAACCAAATGGCCAAAAATTTTCATGGAGGTTCGTTAAGACTTTAACAATGGACCCAGTTCATTTTGAGGGGAAAACGGGTGCATTTTCATGTCCAAATGAGCCCCAAAGCAGGTAAACGCAGGTTTGACCGATTTTTGTGTGCTATAGTCCATGAATTTTTTGTGATGCAGAAATCTCGAAACAAAATGGCCGAAATTTTTCATGGAGGTCCATTAAGACCTTAAATATGGACCCAATTCGTTTAGAGGGGAAAATGGGCGCATTTTCAACTTCAAACGAGCCCAAAAGCATGTAAATGCAGATTTTGCCAATTTTCGTGTGCTATAGTCCATGGATATTTTGTGATTCGAAATTCCCGAAACAAAATGGCCGAAATGTTTCATGGAGGTTTGTTAAGACTTTAGCAATGGACCCAGTTCATTTTAAGGGGAAAACGGGTTCATTTTCAAGTTCAAACGAGCCCCAAAGCAGGTAAGCACAGATTTTGCCAATTTTCGTGTGCTATAGTCTATGAATTTTTTGTGATGCAATATTTGAGAAACAAAATGGCCAAAAAATTTCATGGAGGTCCATGAAGATCTTAGGAATGGACCCAGTTCGTTTTCAGGGGAAAACAGACGCATTTTCAAGTTCAAACGATCCCCAAAGCATGTAAACGCAGATTTTGCCGATTTTGGTTTGCTATATGTCCATGAATTTCTTGTGATGCAGAATTCCCAAAACAAAATGGTCGAAATTTTTCAGGGAGGTCCGTTAAGACCTTAGTAATTGACCAATTTGTTTTCAGGGGAAAACGGACGCATTTTCACGTTCAAACTAGCCCCAAAACTAGTAAACACAGATTTTTGCCGATTTTCATGTGCTATATAGTCCATAGATTTTTTGTGATGCGAAATTCCCGATACAGAAGGTCCAAACTTTTTCACAGAAGTCCGTTAAGACGTTATCAACGGATCCAGTTCATTTTTAGGGGAAAACAAGCACATTTTCATGTTCAATCTAGCTGAAAGCAGGTAAATGTAGATTTTGCCGATTTTCGTGTGCTATAGTCCATATATTTTTTGTGATGCGGAATTCCTGAAACAAAATGGCCAAAAAATTTCATGGAGATCTGTTAAGACATTAGCAATAGACCCAATTCATTTTAAGGGGAAAACTGACGCATTTTCAAGTTCAAACGAGATCCAAAGGAGGTAAACGCAGATTTGGCCAATTTTCGTGTGCTATAGTCCATGAATTTTTTGTGATGCGAAATTCCCGACACAAAATGGCTGAAAGTTTTCATGGAGGTCCGTTAAGACCTTAGCAATGGACCCAGTTCATTTTGAGGGGAAAATGGGAGCATTTTCAAGTTCAAAAGAGTCTCAAAGCAGGAAAATGCAATTTTTTCCAATTTTCGTGCGCTATTGTCGATGGATTTTTTGTGAAGCGAAATTCCCAAAACAAAATGGCCGAAATTTTTCATGGAGTTCCGTTAAGACATTAGGAATGGACCCAGTTCATTTTTAGGGGAAAACAAGCACATTTTTCAAGTTCAAACGAGCCCCAAAGCAAGTAGATGCAGGTTTTGCCAATTTTCGTGCGTTATAGTCCATGAATTGATGCGGAATTCCTAAAACAAAATGGCTGAAATTTTTCATTGAGGTCCGTTAAGACCTTAACAATGGACCCAATTCATTTTGAGGGGAAAACGGGCGCATTTTCATGTTCAAACGAGCCCCAAATCAGGTAAACGTAGATTTTGTCCTTTTTGTGTTTTATAGTCCATGAATTTTTTGTGATGCGAAATTCTTGAAACAAAATGGTCAAAAAATTTCATGGAGGTCCGTTAAGACCTTAGCAATAGACCCAGTTCATTTTGAGGGGAAAATGGGCGCATTTTCAAGTTCAAACGAGCCCCAAAGCAGGTAAACGCAGATTTTGCCGATTTTCAGGTGCTATAGTCCATGGATTTTTTGTGATGTGGAATTCCCAAAACTAAATGGCCAAATTTTTTCATGGAGGTCTGTTAAGACCTTAGAAATGGACCCATTTCATTTTGAGGGGAAAACAGGTGCATTTTCAAGTTCAAACGATCCCCAAAGCAGGTAAACGTAAATTTTGTCGATTTTCGTGTGCTATTAGATAATGGATTTTTTGTGATGCAGAATTCCTGAAACAAAATGGCCAAAAAATTTCATGGAGGTCTGTTAAGATATTAGCAATTGACCTAGTTCATTTTGAGGGGAAAACAGGCGTATTTTCAAGTTCAAATGTTCCCCAAAGCAGGTAAACGCAGATTTTGCCGATTTTCATGTGCTATAGTCCACGGATTTTTTGTGATGCAGAATTCTTAAAACAAAATGTCCGAAAGTTTTCATGGTGGTCCGTGAAGACCTTAGCAATAGACCCAATTTATGTAGAGGGGAAACGTGTCACGACCCAAGAGTACCCCTTAGACGTGACACGGTGTCCTTAACCTCGAAGGTGTCTCTTACAAGCCCTCAACATCATCATAATATAAAGGCATAGAATAATTGCAAGAAATTTAAAACTTTTACAATCAAAGTCAAACTATTTTGCATATATGAAAATAGTGTCTACACTTGTCTCAATCCCCATCTAGAACATAAGAGTACAAATAGGTTCAAAGCCCTTTACCTCAACATAGTCTCAGAAGTAGACAAAACAAAAAAAACTAAGAAATGGCATCATCTTGTCCTCGAACTTGAGGACTCATCAAACTTAGGGAATAGTCGACCCAAGCTTCCCTTGAAGAAGTAGTAGTAGTCTCAACGACCGGAACCTACACTCATTGTAAAGTAGAAAATATGGGTTGGCACAATTAATTGTACTAAGTATGGAAGCCATGCACAAAAATCCTTAGCCACACTAGTGCAATGCAAAGGTAAGATCACATAACCATACCAAAAGCTCAGTATCACATTAGGCCACCAATAACATACATATCATACTTTACCATAGTCATAATCAACATACATAATAGAGGAGACATTCATGTTCATAACTTACAACAAATGGAGTCAACATTAACATTCATACATACCTTCCATACATAATTCATAAGTCATCATAACCATAAGAGAACCTCGCCATAACCCCTCTTAAAGTCTACTTGTGCAATGCATGAGTGAAGTCACATACCCCCACTCATGCTAAGTAGTACCCCTCAAGAAGTCACAATTAAAGTCCATGTTCATACCATAGTTCATATTCATGTCATATAGGGAAGAATAACATTAACCGACATAGACCATGTAAGCTACATAATAGGTGTCCTACTTTCCTAAGGTAGAACTAACATATTTAGATTTTTAGGTGGATACTCTAGCTAAAGACCTATGTGGGCACATAGTTATGGGGTAAGGAGATTGCTACTAGAAAACCCGAACTTTCTAACGTAGAAGGTTTCCATCTCATGAGATCACTTACATTGGGAAGGCGGACTTTCTAACATAAAAGCTTTCATCTCACTGTTCATACCCGCTCAGTGCTAATCATAATTTCCTTTAAGAGTTATGTTAAGTATTTACTTAGATTCATATTCATAAGAGAATGTACTAGGCATTCAAGACAACATAATATCATAAGTGCTCAAAGATTCTTTGGGTGAGAATATCATTTCACCCTTTGAACCATCAACATGTGAGTAAACCTTTCACACCTTACCAATAGTGTATTCATGAGCATGACCTTTCAATCAACACCACAAGCTTACCATAAACATACATACATACTTCATGCATAATTCAAGTGTAGGAGTGTAGGGAAAAAAGGATCTTGCATTAATACCACAACTACACAATAGATATAGGATCATTACTATCTAAGTAAATTACAATCTCATACATCATTCTCATAAAAAGACATGACCTTCATATCTTTGCCCTTCAAGGTCTTTGAATCACAATCAACCCAACCATATACAATTACTACATAATATAGGAGGAACTCATGATTCAATATCTTAATCAACATAAACATATTCATAATATCAACCAACCCAACAATATCAATTCAAGAATGGGGAATTCTCATTATAAATATCAATTCTCCATCAATATATTCATGATTCGTCATAAACAACCATAAACAATCATAATTAAGCAATGACAATGTTTGGGAAAGAATACCCATGTTATAGATTGAAAACCCTAAAATTTAGGAGATTTAATATCTTGAAAACATCATTTTAAGGGGCTCCTTAGGTGATAGCTACCCAAGGATGAAAAGAAACCATACCTTATCTAAGAACCTTCAAGAAATTCGGGGAAGAACCTTGAAAATCTAGCAACCCTAGCTCCAATGGACTCTTCTTCTTGTTGAATCTAGATAGAGAATTTTTTAAAGATGAGGGAGGTTTTTTATTTCAATTGGGTGTTTGTGAAAAATGACCAAGTCTTGTGAATTTTGACTTAAAAACAATATATATATATATATAATACCCAAAACACCCCCACTTTATTTGGGCTTGAAAAGAAAAAGACTTAAACGACCTTTATTAAAGGACCCCCGTCCAGGTTCACGACCACTTGTACGGTCCGTTTGGGGGACCATGGCCTGTGGTCCCTTAGGCAGTAGCCTCCTCCAACATGCCAACCTCCCCATGAGGCCAAGGAATTACCACAAGACCTCTCACGATCCATGGTCATGACCACAAGTCGTGGTAGAGGTCGTGGTCTTGAGGTCATGGCAAGGCTCCCCAAGTCTCGGCTCCATATGCTAAGGCATGTTCGCGAGCTACTTCATGAGCCACCCTCCCTCTCGTCAAGGGCACAATGGCCCGTTGTGGTGTCCATGGTCCTTTGACCAGTAGCTCCTCCAAATGCCCCAATTCCCATGAGGCCAAGGCAACTTCACGAGTCATGAAGTGGACCACGCCCTATGGTCTTACTTGTGGAGTTTGAGGGAGTAGCTAGGCTATCTCATGCCCCCAAGCCCCATTCCCAAGTCCATTCCACGAGGCCTCCCACGAGCCATGGTGGTGACCACGAGCCATGGTGGTGGCTGTGGAGCTGGAGGCAATGTGTTCAAGTTTGGGGCAGCCTTAGCCTTTGGCCTTGGCTTGCCCCTTTTGCTTATCACTTGACCCTTGGACCTTGACTCCTAAAACCTTCATAACATGCTTAAATGGTCTACTAACCTAGGGGAAGTTATTTTATAGCTTTTGACCTTACGTTTATGCTCTTGTTCAACCTACGAATTTTCCGGGTTGTTACAATATCCCTCCCTTAGGAACATTCGCCCTCGAATGACAGTTTAAACACATTTTAGGGGAAGAAAGACTCGAGACTAGCAACCCATTATTCATGACATATCAATCAAATACACAAATCATAGGAGGAAACATCAACTCCACATCATAAGCTCAATGCAACACAAAGATGTAGGAACTACATCCACAACCTTATTATGCACCAAATTTACCATTTCATATAAACATGGGAGGAACTACCTTCTCCAACACAAGCAAACTCAACACAACAATATTAAGCCAACATGTTATTTCATCACAACGTAACTAACATGTTCATCAACTCATCTCATGAAGTCACATATGCCAACATCATACACAAATGCAATTCAACATGACAAACATATAATTCATGAAAGCTCAACTTACCACATATGAATTTCATCAAGAATATGTCAAACATAATGAAATCAAGGAAAGCTCATACAATACACATGACTCCCAAATTACTAAGAACTCAAGAGGAATTACTTACCTCAAGTTTGAATAGGAGTAGAAGAAAAAAGATGAGGATAACGGGACTTCATATCGGCCTCGGCCTCCCATGTAGCACCCTCAACTAGATGATTCCTCCATAAAACCTTAACGGAAGCTACTTCCTTATTTCTCAACCTCTTTACTTCTCGATTTAAAATCTCTACCGAAACCTATTCATAAGAAAGGCTTTCATCAACTCCTAAACCCTCTAAAGGAATGATGGATACCGGATCACCAATGCACTTCTTAAGCATGGAAACATGAAACACCGGGTGAACCGGAGCCAATTCATTTGGTAACTCTTACTCATATTGTACTTTCCCAACAAGTTTCAAGATTCAGTATGGGCCCACATACCGGGGACTTAGCTTCCCCTTTTTTCCAAACCTCATAACACCTTTCATAGGTGAAATTTTCAAGTAGAACCAATCACCAATCTCAAATTCTAGATCTCTCCTCTAACATCGGCTTAGGACTTTTGCCGACTATGAGTTGTCTTCAACCTTTCTCTTATAAGTCAAACTTTTTCAATGGCATCAAGAACTAGGTTGGGACCAATTAGAGAAAACTCACCTACTTCAAACCAAACCACCGGAGATATACACCTTCTACCATAAAGTGTTTCAAATAGAGACATGGCAATGTTAGAATGGTAACTATTGTTGCAGGCAAATTCGATCAAGGGAATATGGTCATCCCAACTACCCTTGAAATCAATCACACACTCCCTCAACATGTCCTCTAAGGTTTGAATGCTCCGTTCTGCTTGACCATCAGTTTGGGGGTGGAAAGCGGTACTAAGTTTAACATTGTTACCGCTTTGTTGGAACGCCTTCCAAAAATATGAAGTAAATTGAGCGCCTCGGTCCAAAATGATAGACAAAATGATCCCATGCAACATCACTACCTCCTTTATATACAACTTAGCATAATCTTCCACCGTGAATGAAGTCTTGACCGGAATGAAATGGGTTGATTTTGTCATCCTATCAACAATGACCCAAATAGAATCAGGTTGCCTTCCAGTACGAGGAAAACCCACAACAAACTCCATATTCACATCCTCCCACTTCCAAGTGGGAATATCTATATATTGGGACAAACCTTCGGGTTTTTGGTGTTCGGCTTTGACTTATTGACAATTATGACATTTGGCTACAGAACCCGCTATATCCTTTTTCAAGCCATTCAACCAATAGACTTCCCGTAGATCACGTTACATCTTGGTGGCTCACGGATGAATAGAATACCACGAACCATGATCTTCTTCTAGAATTTTCTCCCTTAAGCCATCAACATCCGGAACACACAAGCTACCTTGGTACCTAAGCACCCTATCTCCCCCTTGGGAGAAAGCCTCAACGAACTTGTTGAGAACCGATTTTTTCAACTCCATCAAAACAGGATCAAGGTGTTGCTTAGACTTCACATCAACTACAAAGGATGATTCGGAACTATGATGGACCATAAACCCACCCTTGGTGGAATTCATTAGTTGGACACCTAACCGGGCCAACCTATGCACATCACAAACCAATTCCTTCTTCTCATCTTCAACATGAGCCACATTACCCATGGACAATCTACTCAATGCATCCACAACTACATTAGCTTTGTCGGGGTGGTAAAGGACATTCGTTTCATAATCCTTTAAAAGCTCTAACCACCTTCTTTGTCGGAGATTCAAGTCTTTTTGGGTAAAAACATATTGAAGACTCTTGTGGTCGGTGAAGACATCTACATGGACCCCATATAGGTAGTGCCTCCATATTTTCAAAGCAAACACCACCGCTGCTAATTCGAGATCATAAGTCGGATAATTCTTTTCATGTACCTTAATTTGCCTCGAAAGCATAGATAATCACTTTACCCCGTTGCATAAGGACACATCCCAAACCCACTCGAGAAGCATCACAATAAACTACAAACCCATCGGTACCCTCCGATAATGTCAATACCGGAGCGGAGGTGAGCCTATCTTTCAACTCTTGGAAGCTTTTCTCACAAGCCTCCAACCACTCAAATTTAGCTTTATTTTGAGTTAAGGTCGTCAATGGAGAAGCAATTGCGGAAAACCCCTCAACAAATCTCCTATAATAACCGGCCAAACCCAAAAAGCTCATAATATCAATAGGAGTCAAAGGTTTAGGCCAACTCTTGACCGCATCCATTTTCTTAGGATCAACCTCTATACCCATACCCGACACAATATTTTCACGCCCCAAGCTACCCCCGAGACGCAGACACGGGACCTAGGACCACAAGTGATCCCAAGCTAACCCTACTGGCATGATCATGAGCATACTAAATATAATCTGAATAATAGAAACTGTGCGGAAGCTAAATCATAAATAAGATGAAAAGATGGGGAATACCCATATACTATAACTGAATATATCAAATCTGAGAGTTTAATACAAAAGAAATATCAAACTCAAAATACTAAGCTGAATCTAACTATGTCTGAAAATAGCCTCTAACTGACTTGAAATGCTGGGACAGGCCCCAGCTAAGTCTAGCAAAACTGAAACTAAAGGACTAAAA
>NW_006239143.1:212479-212778 GCF_000226075.1 Solanum tuberosum | reverse complement strand
TTGAATATTGAATAAACTGTAAATGTGGTCAATGCAATAGAGTCTGACTGAACTGTGGGAGCTACTAATAACCGACAAATAAAACCACATGAGCTAACTGTGGATTCCGATGTATACACCCTATCGAGAGGACCCAATATACCCTGCCAGAGGTATAGAGGCATGATGGCATGATCACTAAACTGGTGTTACCCACAGAGGGGACTTACACCTACGTGGCTCGTAGTTCTGGGACAATATGGGTACGCTGAAACCCTAGTCCAACTCGGTATTATGATACTCCCAATGAATTAAGTAGT
>NW_006239143.1:160674-211661 GCF_000226075.1 Solanum tuberosum | reverse complement strand
GGTCCGTGCTGGTTGACCGTAGTTTGTGTCAGAGGCTGGGTAAGGGAAGTCTCGATCCACGGACACAGACCACGGACCGTGGTCTGATCTACGGACCGTGGATCTGTCCGTGAGTCGGGACTTAGCCAATTTTCTGAGCTGGTTTGGGGATGGGTTGCAGTGGTAAACCACGGACCACCAGCACGGGTCGTGGTTTGACCTATGGTCCGTGGATGGCAACCGTGGGTTGCACCTGCAACTTCTCGAAATATGAATTTTGGTCTGTTTCGAATACAGGGTGTTACAAATATGACCAAGAAAAGCAACCGATCTTAGCCAAAACTTGCATTTGATAAACTTAGCATACAATTGGTGGTCTTTAAGGACTTGCAATACTATCCTCAAATGATCCTTATGTTCACCCTCACTCCTCGAATAGATCAAAATATCGTCAATAAAGACAATCACAAATGAATCAAGATATTGTCTAAACACTCTATTCATTAGGTCCATGAATGCCACTGGGGCATTTGTTAACCCAAAGACATAACCACAAATTCGTAGTGACTGTACCGGGTCCTAAAGGTCGTCTTAGGAATGTCACATCCTCTTACCCTTAGTTGATGGTAACCCGAATGAAGATCTATTTTGGAAAAAAATGTAGCCCCTTGGAGTTGATCAAACAAATCGTCAATCCTAGGAAGTGGATACTTATTCTTTATAGTGACCTTGTTCAATTGGCGGTAATCAATACACATCTTAAGGGACCCATCTTTATTTTTCACAAACAATACCAGTGTACCCCATGGAGATATGCTTGGTTGAATAAAACTCGTATTTAGCACATCCTTGAGTTATGCCTTCAATTCCTTCAATTCGGTCAGAGCCATCCAGTAAGGGGGAATTGATATGGGTTGAGTATCTGGTAAAAGATCAATGCCGAAGTCTATTTCCCATTCGGGAGGAATTTCGAGCAAGTCATCGGGAAAGACTTCCGAAAATTCCCTTACTACGGGGACCGACTCTAATGAAAGAGTCTCGAAATCAACATCCATGACTCTTACAATGTGATACATGCACCCCTTTGAGATTATTTTTCTAGCTTTTAGATATGAAACAAAAAAACCTCTAAGAAAGAATTTCCCCCCTTCCATTCCAAAATGGGCTCATTTGGAAATTGAAACTTAACTACCCTTGTTCTACAATCAATGGAACCAAAACAAGCATGTAATCAATCCATTCCTACTATGACATCAAAGTCCAACATATCTAACTCTACCAAATCGACCAAAGTGACTTTATGAGACAAAGCAATGGAACAACTCCTATAAACTCTTTTGGCTACAACCGAGTCACCAACCGGGGTAGAAACCGAAAAAGGTTCCTATAACTTTTCGGGGGATACACCAAATTTCATAGCCACGAAAGGGGTACAAAAGATAAAATGGCACCGGGGTCAAATAATGCATAAACGTCAATGGAAAATACTTGCAACATACCGGTAACAGCGTCTAGGGAATCCTTTTGATCGTTTTAGGATTGGAGAGCATAAAAGTGATTCTTCTTAGGAGCCTTGAAATTTGAGCCACTATGAGGGACTTGCTTGCACTCTCTTCCTTGAACCTTTAACATGGGACAATCTCTCATTAAATGCCCGCTCATTCCACAACTATAGCAACCATCCATGCCAACTAGACACTTACCACCATGCCTTTTGCCACATTTTGCACAAGTAGGTCTATCAACATAAGAACCACCTCCACTACCACATTGTGGCTTAGGAGTAGGAACCCTCTCTTTGTTGACCTTAGGAGTGCTAGAGGTGCCTTGATTATAAAACCACTTCTTAAACCTTCGATTGCCTTGAACCTCAAATCTACCCTTAGACGAATTACCATCTTCAATTCTTGCCATCTTCACTTCTCTACCCATTTGCTTGAGGTTTTGTTCCTTGATTTGTTCGGCATGAACCATAAGACGTGAGATGTTCATGGTTGGAATGAGCACTGCCGAACGACATTTATTCACCACTAGGTCGGATATTCCTATAACGTATTTGTTCATTTTATCCCTAGAGTCCGCCACCAAGGTTGGAGTATACTTAGACAATTGGGTGAACTTAAGGCTATATTCATTCACACTAATACCTCCTTGGCGAAGGTTGATGAATTTTTGCATTTTTCTCTCCCTCAACTCAAGGGGGGAAAATTTTTCAAAGAAGGCCGACTTGAACACTCCCCAATCTACCGGGTCCCCCCTTACGGGTCTCTCATCCTTCCATTGCTCATACCACACTTGGGACATATCTTTCAATTGATAGGTGGCTAGTTCCGCATTCTATTATGGAGACACTCCCATAGCATCAAGTACTTTAAAAACTTCATCAATGAACCCTTGTAGGTCCTCATCCACTTTGGAGCCATAAAATGTACGGGGATTCATTCTTGTGAAATCCCTTATCCTTGAAGTGGTTGTATTTGCGTTAGGGTTCACTTGCACCCTAGTATCTCTAGTGACTTGAGTCGTTAGAGGATGAGTCAATGTTTGAAGAGTCGCCCTTATTTCCACATTTGTCATAGCTCCCTCATCAATAGGAGCTTGAAGATTTTGGGGAGCTTGGGGAGGAACTCCCTCATTCACATTCTTCTCTTACATCCTCCTTGCATTCGACTTCTTGTATTCATTTTCCTATATACACAAGAAAATGGTTAGGAATAAGGACTTCATATAGTTAAAAGTCTAAGGCACGACTAAAGAGCAATAAAGAAGTGAAAGTTCCTAAACATCATATAGCCTCTCATTCATAAGTGTGGCGTAATTCACACTCACGAACAAGACTCTACTAGACGTGGTCGAGGAGACATCAACCTAAAACTTATCTCAAAATCTTATGCTCTGATACTAAGTTTGTCAAGATCCAAGAGTACCCCCTAGACGTGACACGGTGTACTTGACCCCGAAGAGGTCTCATATAAGCCCTTAGTATCATCATAACATAAAGACATAGAATAATTGCAGAAAATTTAAAACTTTTACAATCAAGGTCAAACTATTTTGCATATATGAAAATAGTGTCTAGACTTGTCTCAATCCCCATCTAGAACATAAGAGTACAAATAGGGTCAAAGCCCTTTACATTAACATAGTCTCAAAAGTAGACAAAATAATAAAAGCTAAGAAATGACATCATCTTGTCCTCGAACTTGAGGACTCACCAAGCTTAGGGAATAGTCGACCCAAGCTTCCCTTGAAGAAGTAGTAGTAGTCTCAACGACCGGAACCTACACGCATAGTAAAGTAGAAAATATGGGTTAGCACAATTTATTGTACTAAGTATGGAAGTCATGCACAAAAATCCTTAAAACATGCTCAAAAGGGACATTTAGTTGAAATCATGCCTTTTCATGTTTAAAAAGCCATTATGCACATTTATTAATAAACATAAGTCAAACCCACATATAAGCAACCAAAAGCCACACTAGTGCAATGCAAAGGTAAGATCACATAACCATACCAAAAGCTCAGTATCACATAGGCCACCAATAACATACATATCATACTTTACCATAGTCATAATCAACATACATAATAGAGGAGACATTCATGTTCATAACTTACAACAAATGGAGTCAACATTAACATTCATACATACCATTAATACATAATTCATAAGTCATCATAACCATAAGAGAACCTTACCATAACCCCTCTTAAAGTCTACTTGTGCAATGCATGAGTGAAGTCACATACCCCCACTCATGCTAAGTAGTACCCCTCAAGAAGTTACAATTAAAGTTCATGTTCTTACCATAGTTCATATTCATGTCATATAGGGAAGAATAACATTAACCGACATGGACCATGTGAGTTACATGGAATCCGGTGTCTTACCCACACACCGAAAGAGGTATCCTACTTACCTAAGGTAGAACTAACATATTTAGCTTTTTAGGTTGATCCACTAGTTAAAGACCTATGTGGGCACATAGTTATGGGTTAAGGAGATTGCTACTAGAAACCCGGACTTTCTAACGTAGAAGGTTTCCTTCTCATAAGATCACTTACATTGGGAAAACCGAACTTTCTAATGTAAAAGCTTCCATTTCATTGTTCAGACCCACTCGGTGCTAAGCACAGTTCCCTTAAAGAGTTATGTTAAATATTTACTTAGATTCATATTCATAGGAAAATGTACTAGGCATTCAAGACAACATAATATCATAAGAGCTCAAAGATTCTTTGGGTGAGAATGTCCTTTCACCCTTTGAACCATTAACGTGTGAGTAAACCTTTCACACCTTACCAATAGTGTATTCATGAGCATGGCCTTTCAATCAACACCACAAGCTTACCATAAACATACATACATGCTTCATGCATAATTCAAGTGTAGGAGTGTAGGGAATAAGGATCTTGCATTAATACCATAACTATACAATAGATATAGGATCATTACTATCTAAGTAAATTACAATCTCATACATCATTCTCATAAAAAGACATAACCTTCATAACTTTGCCCTTCAAGGTCTTGGAATCACAATCAACCCAACCATATACAATTACAACATAATATAGGAGGAACTCATGATTCAATAGCTTAATCAACATAAACATATTCATAATATCATCCAACCCAACAATATCAATTCAAGATTTATCAATATGGGGAACACATGGGTCTATGGGGAATTCTCATTATAAACATCAATTCTCCATCAATATATTCATGATTCGTCATAAACAACCATAAACAATCATAATTAAGCAATGAAAATGTTTTGGAAAGAATACCTATGTTATAGATTGAAAACACTAGAATTTGGGGGATTTGATATCTTGAAAACATCATTGGAAGGGACTCCTTTGGTGATAGTTACCCAAGGATGAAAAGAAATCATACCTTATCTAAGAACCTTCAAGAAATTTGGAGAAGAACCTTGAAAATCTAGCAACCCTAGCTCCAATGGCCTCTTCTTCTTGTTGAGTCTAAAGAGAGAATTTTTTAGAGATGAGGGAGGTTTTTTATTTCAATTGGGTGTTTGTGAATAATGACCAAGTCTTGTGAATTTTGACTTAAAAAAAATATATACTACCCCTAGAAATACCCAAAACACCCCACTTTATTTGGACTTGAAAAGAAAAAGACCTTCATTAAAGGACCCCGTCCAGGTTCACGACCACTTGTACGGTTCATTTGGGGGACCACGGCCCATGGTGCTGCCCGTTGTCCCTTAGGCAGTAGCCTCCCCCAACATGCCAACCACCCCATGAGTCGAAGGCATTACCAAGAGACCTCTCACGATCCGTGGTCATGACCACGAGTCGTGGTCTTGAGGTCATGACAAGGCACCCCAAGTCTTGCCTCCACATTCTAAGGCATGTTCACGAACTACTTCATGAGCCACCCTCCCCCTCGTCAAGGGCACCACGGCCCGTTGTGATGTTCGTGGTCCCTTGACCAGTAGCTTCTCCAAATTGCCCCAATTCCCATGAGGCCAAGATAACTTCACGAGCACCTTCACTAGTCGTGAAGTGGACCACGCCCCGTGGTCTTGCTCGTCGAGTTTGAGGCAGTAGCTAGGCTACCTCATGCCCATGAGGCCTCCCACGAGCCATGGAAGTGTCCACGAGCCGTGGAGCTTGAGGCAGCGTGCTCAAGTTAGGGGCAGCCTTGGCCTTTGGATTTGGCTTGCCCCTTCTGCTAGGCACTTGACCCTTGGACCTTGACTCCAAAAATATTCATAGAATGCTTAAATGGTATACTAACCTAGGGGAAGCCATTTTATAGTTTTTGACCATACGTTTAGGGTCTAACTCAACCTACAAATTTTCTAGGTTATTATAAAACAGGCGCATTTTCAAGTTCAAATGAGCCCCAAAGCAGGTAAATGCAGATTTTACCGATTTTGGTGTGCTATAGTCCATGTATTTTTTGTGATGCGGAATTACCGAAAAAAAATGGCCGAAATTTTTCATAGAGGTACGTTAAGACCTTAGCAATGGACCCAGTTCGTTTACAAGGGAAAACGGAAGCATTTTCATGTTCAATCGAGCCCCAAAGCAGGTAAACACCGATTTAGCCAATTTTCGTGTGCCATAGTACATGGATTTTTTGTGATGCGGAATTCCTGAAACAAATTGGCCGAAATTTTTCATGGAGATCCATTAAGACCTTAGCAATGAACCCAGTTTGCTTTGAGGGGAAAGCAAGCGCATTTTCAAGTTCAAACTATCCCCAAAGCAGGTAAACGCAGATTTTTGCCAATTTGTGTGTTCTATAGTCCATCGATTTTTTGTGATATAGAACTCCCGAAACAAAATTGCAGAAATTTTTCATAGAGGTCCATTAAGACATTAGGAATGGACCCAGATCTTTTTTAGGGGAAAACGGGTGCATTTTCAAGTTCTAACGAGCCCCTAAACTGGTAAACAGAGATTTTGCCAATTTTTGTGTGCTATAGTCCATGGATTTTTTGCGATGCGAAATTCCCAAAATAAAATGGCTGAAATTTTTCATGAAGATCCATTAAGACCTTTGAAATGGACCCAGTTCATTTTGAGGAAAAAACAGACGCATTTTCAAGTTCAAATGAGCTCCAAAGCACGTAAATGTAGCTTTTGCCGATTTTCCTGTGCTTTAGACCACGGATTTTTTGTGATGCGAAATTCTCAAAACAAAATGGCCGAAATTTTTCATGGAGGTCAATTAAGACCTTAGCAATGGACCCAATTCATTTTAAGGGGAAAACAGACACATTTTCAAGTTCAAACGAGCCCCCAAAGCAGGTAAATGCAGATTTTGCAAATTTTCGAGCGCTATATTCCATGTATTTTTTGTGAGGCGAAATTCCCAAAACAAAATGACCGAAATTTTATGGAGGTCCATTAAGACCTTAGCAATGGACCCAGTTCGTTTTGAGGGGAAAACGGGAGCATTTTCATGTTCAATCGTGCCAAAAAGCAGGTAAACACAGATTTAGCCGATTTTTGTGTGCTATAGTACATGAATTTTTTGTGATGAGGAATTCCTGAAACAAAATGGCCAAATTTTTTTATGAAAGTCCGTTAAGACCTTAGCAATGGACCCAGTTCGTTTTGAGGGGAAAACGGTTGCATTTTCAAGTTCAAACGAGCCTCACAGCAGGTAAACACAGGTTTTGCCGATTTTCGTGTGCTATAAACCATGAATTTTTTGTGATGTGGAATTCTCAAAATAACATGGCCAAAATTTTTCATTGAGGTCCGTTAAGACCTTAGCAATGGAACCAATTCATTTTGAGGGGAAAACTGGCGCATTTTCATGTTAAAACAAACCCAAAGCAAATAAATGCAAACTTTACCGATTTTCAGGTGCTATAGTCCATTGATTTTTTGTGATGCGGAACTCCCGAAACAAAATGGTCAAAAAATTTCACGGAGGGCCGTTAAGACGTTAGCAATGGACCCAGTTCGTTTTGAGGGGAAAACGGGTGTATTTTCAAGTTCAAACGGGCCCCAAAGAAGTTAAACACAGATTTTGCCGATTTTTGTGTGTTATAGTCCATGCATTTTTTGTGATGCAGAATTCCTAAAACTAAATGGCCGAAATTTTTCATGGAGGTCCGTTAAGAACTTTACAATATACCTAGTTCATTTCGTGGGAAAAACGTGCGCATTTTCATGTTCAAACAAGCCGCAAAGAAGGTAAACGCATATTTTGCCGATTTTCAGGTGCTATTATAGTCCATCGATTTTTTGTGATGCGAAATTACAGAAACAAAATGTCCAAAAATTTTCATAGAGGTCCTTTAATACCTTAGCAATGGACCCAGTTCATTTTGAGGGGAAAATGGGTGCATTTCCATGTTAAAACAAGCCCCAAAGCAGGTAAACGTAAATTTTGTCAATTTTCAGGTGCTATAGTCCATAGATTTTTTGTGATGCGGAACTCCCGAAACAAAATGATCGAATTTTTTTAGGGAGGGCCGTTAAGACGTTAGCAATGGACCCAGTTCATTTTGAGTGGAAAACGAGTGCATTTTCAAGTTTAAACGAGCCTCAAAGCAGGTAAACGCAGATTTTGCTGATTTTTGTGTGCTATAGTCCATGAATTTTTTGTGATGCGGAAATCCAGAAACTAAATGGCCGTAATTTTTCATGAAGGTCCGTTAAGACCTTAGCAATATACCTAGTTCATTTTGCGGGGAAAATGGGAGCATTTTCAATTTCAAACAAGCGCCAAAGTAGGTAAACGCAGATTTTTCCATTTTCAGGTGCTATAGTCCATCAATATTTTGTGATGCGAAATTACCGAAATAAAATGGCCGAAATTTTTCATAGAGGTCCGTTAAGACCTTAGCAATGGACCCAGTTCGTTTTGAGGGGAAAGCGAGCGCATTTTCAAGTTCAAACGATCCCCAAAGCATCTAAACGCAGATTTTTGACAATTTTCATGTGATATGATGCGGAATTCCAAAAACAAAATGGCCGAAATTTTTCATGGAGGTCTGTTAAGACCTTAGCAATGGACCCAGTTCATTTTGAGGGGAATACGGGAGCATTTTCATGTTAAAACAAACCCCAAAGCAGGTAAACAAAAATTTAGCCGATTTTCAGGTGATATAGTCCATGTATTTTTGTGGTGTGGAACTCCCAAAAAAAATGGTCAAAATTTTTCATGGAGGGACGTTAAGACATTAGCAATGGACCCAGTTCTTTTTTAGGGGAAAACGGGCGCATTATCAAGTTCAAACGAGCCCCAAAGCAGGTAAACGCAGATTTTGGCGAATTTCGTGTGCTATAGTCCATTGATTTTTTGTGATGCGGAATTCCCGAAAAAAATGGCCAAAATTTTTCATGGAGGTCCCTTAAGACCTTAACAATGGACCCAGTTCGTTTTGAGAGGAAAATGGGCGCATTTTCAAATTCAAAAGAGCCACAAAGTGTAACATCTCGCAACTAAAAAGAACTAGAAAGAAGTTTAAAATCTGGAAATAGTTAATTTTGGAAAATATAAGGAAATCTGGAAAAATTGTAGGTTACAGTTGAGTTTTTGGTCAATTTCAGGCGGCCATAACTTCTAGCTCAGGATGATTTAGGTGTAGTTCCAGAGATGGTTGGAAAATTATTGGAATGATCTTTCCAACGCCGCCAAGTTTGTGCGATTCCGAGTTCATATGAGCAAGTTTTACCCTTTGAAAGTTGGACTGTTGGATTGAGGAAATGTCCAATCCGGAAATTTAAGGGGTATTTTTGTCTTTTCACTGCCCTAATATTTTAATCCAATTTTAGGAGTTTAATATGGTTCAATTCAGAATTTAGTCAGTTTTAGAAAATAAGAATTTTCACACTAGGGTTAAGGAGAAAGGAGAAGAGAAAAGAGGAAGAAGAAAGGGCCAATTTCATCAAGAACGTTGGTGTTTTTGCTAAGGATTTGCTTCAATCGGGTCTATGAGGCTCTCATAACATTGGGATTGTTCTCCCACATGCCAAGCATATAAGTTTCAGTTTGGATTCGTCCTAAAAGTGTTTGAATGTTGATGATCTTGATGCCTATTCATGAATTCATATATTGTTCTTGAATTTGCCTGAGTTAGGAAGTTTCTGAGTTCGTTACGTCGCATTATAGAGTTGTTTAGAGTTAGGTTCTTAGGTACAATTGTTGGGTATCTGTATCTAAAAGTAATTTAAGAAAAAAAACCGAGTTTGGGTGAATTGGTGGTGGAAAACGAAGAAGAAATTTTGTCGGACGAAATAAGAAGTTGGCCGCGCGTCGCGCGCCTACTGTCCAGATTTGAATTTTACGCTTCGCTTCGAGGAGCTGACACGAGGTATTCTGCCTCAAAATGACGTTTTTGAAACCAAGATTTAATTATGCCTCCGCGTCGCGGACCTACATTCAAATATTGATTTTTGGTTTTTTCTCATGTTTAGCTATCTAAGATCATTCCTAAACAACATGAGATCTTTCCAATCACAAATCTAAATCCTTAGGAGTTTAATATGGGTCAATTCAGAATTATTCAGTATTAGAAAATCATAATTTTCACATCGGGGCTTAGGAGAAAGGAGAAGAGAAAAGAAGAAGAAGAAAGGGCCAATTTCATCAAGAACATTGGTGTTTTCGCTAAGGATTTGCTTCCATCAGGTATGTGAGGCTCTCATAACGTTGGGATTGTTCTCCCACGTGCCAAGCATATTAGTTTCAGTTTGGATTCGTCCTAAAAGTGTTTGAATGTTGATGATCTTGATGCTTATTCTTGAATTCATATATTGTTCTTGAATTTGCCTGAGTTAGGAAATTTCAGAGTTCGTTACGTCGCATTATAGAGCCGTTTCAAGTTAGGTTCTTAGGTACAATTTCTACGTATCTGTCTCTAAAAGTAATTCAAGAAAAAGAATCGAGTTTGGGTGAATTGGGGGTGGAAAATGAAGAAACAATTTCTTCGGACGAAATAAGAAAGTGGTCGCGCGTCTCGCGCCCAGTACCCAGATTTGAATTTTCAGCTTCACATCGCGGAACTGACACTAGGTGTTCTGCCTCAAAAAGACGTTTTCGAAACCAAGATTTAATTATGCCTCCGCATCGTGGACCCACCTTCAAATATTGATTTTTGGTCTTTTCTCATGTTTAGCTATCTAAGATCATTCCTAAACAACATGAGATCTTTCCAATCACAAATCTAAATCCTTGAATCCATAATTCAATTCAAGGATTAGTTATGAGTCAAGTCAAGAGCAGTTAAGGTCAAAGTCAACAGAACTCAAGAGTCAAGTTAAGATAAGTTCTTAAAGTTTTCAAAAATCTTTCACAAATGTTTTAACTTTGTTTTAAGACTTAAGTTTTGAGTTTAGTAAAGATGTAAAGTTGAAGATCTTCTCTTCAAAGAAGTATATGGGGACTATGTATTCCCAAAGATATTTTAAAATGTTTTCACATTTTAATAAGAACGGAAACTGAGATTTCCAAAGGGCCTTCGGGCTAGCTTTCAGAAAAAAGTAATAACTTTCTAAATTAAGCAAGAAGGGAAACTGAGATTTCCAAAGGGGCCTTCGGGCTAGCTTTCAGAAAAAGTAATAACTTTCTAAATTAAGCAAGAAGGGAAACTGAGATTTCCAAGATAGCCTTTGAGCTATATTTTTTACCACTAATCTCAAATCACAGAAGAAGTATGTTTTTAAACATAAGAGCCAGTATATTTTCAGAGTAGTATTGAGCACCAAATTGGGGACGAGCATGAGTTCAGCTAACTCACGTCACCATAAAACCATGTAGCCACCATGGGTAGAAAAGGGTCACAATTTTTAGATGAATCCTTTTCCCAATAAACTAGTGGATCCATTAGGCAGTTCAGGTCCTATACCTTTGG
Source organism: Solanum tuberosum (assembly GCF_000226075.1). Taxonomy (NCBI): domain Eukaryota; kingdom Viridiplantae; phylum Streptophyta; class Magnoliopsida; order Solanales; family Solanaceae; genus Solanum; species Solanum tuberosum. The sequence goes on along the minus strand of NW_006239143.1, from coordinate 200,331 downwards.
CCGTGTATAGGATGCGTTGGCAGCGTGAGGTAGATCGATGTATCATCACTATAGCTCTTATGTGATGGTTGTCGGTTAGAGAAACTCCCACATAAGTTATTGTATTTTTATATACATCAGTTCATTGTATTTTTAAATACATCTAAGAGTTATTTGTATAAGGGATACACATAGAGTTGATATCATGTTTTTAAATAGCTTTTCTTTATGTTGCACTTGCTTTTAAACTGCTTTATATTGAAATGAGTTCAGTCATGTTGAGTTGAGTTGAGCCAGGTAAGTTCTTCAGTTCTCTCATATTCTTTCGAAGCCTATGTTGTTTTAGAATTCCAACTTGCATACTCGTACATTCAATGTACTGATGCCAGTTGGCCTGCATCGTATTATGATGCAGACACAGGTAACTAGGATCGTCATTCTGCCGCATCGTTGATCCAGTGAGTAGTTCAGAGTGTGTTGGTGAGCCTTCTTGCTTTTCAGAGGATCCATTTCATTGGTTTCTAGTTTAGTTCATTACCGTGTTGTAGGGTCTGTCCCAACATTCATCTCAGCTGTTAATAGATGCTTCTTAGACAGTCAGATGTTAGTCATTTGAGTCTTTCCAGTATCATTTCTTATTGTTAAGACTTGGGTTGCCAATTTTGGCCAGGTTGAATGTTTAACCTTTAACATTCTCAACTATCTTATTATTCAGTTCAGTTAAGTTCATTGATCATTGAGTATGAATATTTTCTTCCGCTGAGTAAGTAATTCAGGCCAAGGGTTCGCTTGGGGACAACAATGGTGTTCGAGTGCCAGTCCTTCCCAAGGTGTAGGCTCGGGGCGTGACACAAAGCAGGTAAATGCAAATTTTGCAAATTTTCATGTGCTATAGTTAATGGATTTTTTGTGATGCAGAATTCACGAAACTAAATGGCCGAAATTTTTCATGGAGGTCCGTTAAGACCTTAGCAATATACCTAGTTCATTTTGAGGGAAAAACGGGTGCATTTTCAAGTTCAAACAAGCCTCAAAGCAGGTAAACGCAGATTTTGCCGATTTTCAGGTGCTATAGTCCATCGATTTTTTGTTATGCGGAATTACCGAAACAAAATGGCTGAATTTTTTTGTGGAGGTCAGTTAAGACCTTAGCAATGGACCCAGTTCATTTTGAGGGGAAAATGAGCGAATTTTCCAGTTCAAACGAGCCCCAAAGCAGTTAAACACATATTTTTGCTGATTTTCATGTGCTATATTCCATGCATTTTTTGTGATGCGGAATTCCCGAAACAAAATGGCTGAAAATTTTCATGGAGGTTCGTTAAGACCTTAGCAATAGACCCAGTTCATTTTAAGGGGAAAACGAACGTATTCTCATGTTAAAACAAATCCCAAAGTAGGTAAACGCAAATTTTACCAATTTTCAGGTGTTATAGTCCATGCATTTTTTGTGATGCGAAATTCCCGAAACAGAATGGCTGAAAATTTTCATGGAGGTTCGTTTAGACCTTAGCAATAGACCTAGTTCATTTTAAGGGGAAAACGGACGTATTTTCATGTTAAAACGAACCCCAAAGCAAGTAAACGCAAATTTTGCCGATTTTCAGGTGCTGTAGTCCATAGATTTTTTGTGATGCAGAATTCCTGAAACAAAATGGCTGAAAATTTTCATGGAGGTCTGTTAAGACCTTAGAAATGGACCCAATTTATTTTGAGAGGTAAAATGGCGTAATTTTATGTTCAAACGAGCCCCAAAGCAAGTAAACGCAGATTTTGAAAAAAATTGTGCGTTATAGTCATTGGATTTTTTGTGATACGGAATTTCCTAAACAAAATGGCCGAAATTTTTCTTGAAGGTCCGTTAAAACCTTAGCAATGGACCCAAGTTGTTTTGAGGGAAAAATGGGCGCATTTTCATATTCAAACGAGCCCCAAAGCAGGTAAACGCAGATTTTGCCAATTTTTGTGTTCTATAGCCCATGGATTTTTTGTGATGCAGAATTTTCGAAACAAAATGGCCGAAATTTTTTATGGAGGTCTATTAAGACCTTAGAAATGGACCCAGTTTGTTTTTAGGGGAAAATGGGTGAATTTTCAAGTTCAAACGAGCCCAAAAGTAGGTAAACACAGATTTTGTTGATTTTGGTGTGCTATAGCCCATAGATTATTTGTGATGCGGAATTTCCAAAACAAAATGGCTGAAATTATTCATGTAGGTCCGTTAAGACTTAGCAATAAACTGAGTTCGTTTTGAGGGGAAAACAGGCGCATTTGCAAGTTCAAACGAGCCCAAAAGCAGGTAAACGCTATTTTTGTAGATTTTCATGTGTTATAGTCCATAAAATTTTTGTGATTCGGAATTCTCAAAACAAAATGACTGAAATTTTTCATGGAGAACCATTAAGACCTTAGCAATGGACCCAATTCATTTTGAGGAGAAAACGGGCATTCTAAAGTTCAAAGTAGACCTAAAGAAGGTAAATGCAGATTATGCCGATTTTCGTGTGGTATAGTCCATGAATTTTTTGTGATGTGGAATTCCCGAAACAAAATGGTCGAAATTTTACATGGAGGTCCGTTAATACCTTAGAAATGGACCCAGTTCATTTAGAGGGGAAAATGGGCACATTTTCAAGGTAAAACGAGCCCCAAAGCAGGTAAATGCAGATTTTGCCGATTTTTGTGTGCTATAAACCATGGATTTTTTGTGAAGCGGAATTCTCGAAACAAAATTGCCGAAATTTTTCATGTAGGTCAGTTAAGACCTTAGCAATGGACCCAGTTCATTTTGAGGAGAAAACAGGCGCATTTTTAAGTTCAAACAAGCCCAAAAGCATGTAAACGTAGATTTTGCCAATTTTCATGCACTATAGTCCATGGATTTTTTGTGATGCGGAATTTTCAAAACAAAATGGCTGAAATTTTTCATGGAGGTCCATTAAGACTTAGCAATGGACCCAATTTATTTTGAGATGAAAACGGGCGCATTTTCATGTTCAAACAAGCCCCAAAGCAGGTAAACGCAGATTTTGCCAATTTTCGTATGCTATAGTCAATGGATTTTTTGTGATGCGGAATTCTTGAAACAAAATGGCCGAAATGTTTTTTAGAGATCCGTTAAAATCTTAGCAATGGACCCAGTTCATTTTTAGGGGAAAATATGCGCATTTTCAAGTTCAAACGAGCCCCAAAGCATGTAAAGGCAGATTTTGCCTATTTTCGTGTGCTATAGTCCATGAATTTTTTGTGATGCGGAATTCTAGAAACAAAATGTCAAAAAATTTCATGGATATCCATTAAGACTTAAGCAATGGACCTAGTTCACTTTCAGGGGGAAATGGGTGCAGTTTCAAGTTCAGACTAGCCCCAAAGCAGGTAAACACAAATTTTGCCAATTTTCGTGCGCTATAGTCCTATAATTTTTTGTAATACGGAATTTTCGAAACAAAATGGCCGACATTATTCTTGGAGGTCCATTAAGACCTTAGCAATGGACCCATTTTATTTTGAAGGCAAAACGGGCACGTTTACAAGTTCAAACGAACCCCAAAGCAGGTAAACACATATTTTGCCGATTGTTTTGTGCTATAGTCATGGATTTTTTGTGAGGCGGAATTCCCGAAACAAAATGGCTGAAATTTTTATGGAGGTTCGTTAATACGTTAAAAATAGACCTAGTTCGTTTTGAGTGGAAAACGGGCGCATTTTCAAATTCGAACGAGCTCGAAAGCAGGTAAACATAGATTTTACCGATTTTCAGGTACTATAATCCATTGTTTTTTTGAGATGCAGAATTCCTGAAACAAAAGGGCCGAATTTTTTCTCAGAGGTCCATTAAGACCTTAGCAATGGACTCAGTTTATTTTGAGGGGAAAACGGGAGCCTTTTCAAGTTCAAACGAGCCCCAAAGAAGGTAAACACAGATTTTGCCGATTGTCGTGTGTTATAGTCATGGATTTTTTGTGCGGCGGAATTCCCTAAACAAAATGGCTGAAATTTTTATGGAGGTCCGTTAATACATTAAAAATAGACCCAATTCATTTTGAGTGGAAAACGGGCACATTTTCAAATTCGAACGAGCCCCAAAGCAGGTAAACGCAGATTTTACCAATATTCGTGTATTCCATTGATTTTTTGTGATGCGAAATTCTTGAAACAAAATGACCAATTTTTTTCCTGGAGGTCCGTTAAGACCTTAACAATTGACCCAGTTCGTTTTGAAGAGAAAACTGACGCATTTTCAAGTTCAAATGAGTCCCCAAGCATGTAAACCTAGACTTTATCGATTATGTTGTGCTATAGTCCATGATTTTTTTGTGATATGGAATTCCCGAAACAAAATAGCCGAACTCTTTCATGAAGGTCCGTTAAGACTTTAGATATGGACCCAGTTCGTTTTGAGAGGAAAACGGGTGAATTTTCAAGTTCAATCTAGCACAAAGCAGGTAAACAAATATTTTGCCAATTTTCATGCGCTTAGTCCATGGAATTTTTGTGATGTGGAATTTTCGAAACAAAATGGCTGAATATTTTCATAGAGGTCCGTTTTGACTTTATTAATGGACCCATGTCGTTTTGAGGGGAAAACAGACACATTTTCAAGTTCAAACGAGCAACAAAGCAGATAAACACAGATTTTGTGAATTTTGGTGTGTTATAGTCCATGGATTTTTTGTGATACGGAATTCCCGAAACAAAATGGCCGAAATTTTTTATGGAAGTCCGTTAAGACATTAAGAATGGACCCAGTTCGTTTGGAGTGGAAAATGGGCGCATTTTCAAGTTCAAACTAGCCCCAAACAGGTAAGCGCTGATTTTGCCGATTTTCGTGTGCTATAATCCATGGAATTTTTGTGATGCGGAATTTCCCAAACAAAATGGCCAAAAATTTTCATGGAGGGTCGTTAAGACGTTAGAAATAGAGCCGCTAAGACGTTAGCAATAAACCCATTTCGTTTTGAAGAGGGAAAACGGGGGCATATTCAAGTTCAAACTAGCCCCAAGCAGGTAAACGCAGATTTTTGCCAATTTTTGTGTGGTATAGTCCAGGGATTTTTTGTGATACAGAATTCTCGAAATAAAATGGCCAAAAAATTTCATAGAGGTCCGTTAAAACATTAGCAATTTTGGTGTGCTATAGTCCATATATTTTTTGTGATGTGGAATTACCACAACAAAATGGCCGAAATTTTTCATTGAGGTCAGTTAAGACATTAGATATGGATCAAATTCATTTTGAGGATAAAACGAGCGCATTTTCAAGTTCAAACGAGCCACAAAGCAGGTAAACGTAGATTTTGCCATTTTTTATGCGCTATAGTCCACTAATTTTTTGTGATGCGGAATTTCCGAAACAAAATGGCCAAAAATTTTCATGGAGGCCCGTTAAGAATTTAGCAATTGACCCATTTCGTTTTAAGGGGAACAAGGGCGCGTTTTCAAGTTCAAACAATCCCCAAAGTAGGTAAACGGAGATTTTGTCGATTTTGGTATGCTATTGTCTATGGATTTTTTGTGATGCAGAATTCAAGAAACTAAATGGCAGAAATTTTTCATGGAGGTCCATTAAGACCTTAGTAATGGACCAATTCACTTTGAGGGGAAAATGGGAACATTTTGAAGTTCAAGCGAGCCCCAGAGCAGGTAAACACAGATTTTGCCGATTTTCGTGTGCTATAGTCAGTGGATTTTTTGTGATGCGAAATTCCCAAAACAAATTGGTGGAAATTTTCACGGAGCACCGTTAAGACCTTAACAATGGACCTAGTTCGTTTTGAGGGGAAAACGGGTGCATTTTCAAGTTCAAACGAGCCCCAAATCAGGTAAACGCAAATTTTGCCGATTTTAAAGAGCTATAGTCCATGCATTATTTGTGATGCGAAATTCCCGAAACAAAAAGGCCAATTTTTTTCTTGGAGGTCTGCTAAGACCTTAGCAATGGACCCAGATTATTTTGAGGGGAAAATGGGGGGAATTTCCAAGTTCAAACGATCCCTTAAAAAGTTAAACGCAGATTTTGCCGATTATCGTGTGCTATAGTAATAAATTTTTTGTGATGCGGAATTCCTAAAACAAAATGGCTAAAAATTTTATGGAGGTCCGTTAATACGTTAGCAATGGACCTAGTTCATTTTGAGTGGAAAACGGGCGCATTTTAAATTTCAAACGAGCCCCAAAGTACATAACCGCAGATTTTGCCAGTTTTCGTGTAGTTCATTGATTTTTTGTGATGCGAAATTCTCAAAACAAAATGACCAAAAAATTTCATGGAGGTCCGTTAAGACCTTAACAATTGACCCAGTTTAATTAGAAGGGAAAACTAGCGCATTTTCAAGTTCAAACGAACCCCAAAGCAAGTAAACCTAGTTTTTGTCGGTTATGATGTGCTATAGTCCATGGATTTTTTGTGATGTTGAATTCCCAAAACAAAATACCCGAAATTTTTCATGGAAGTCCGTTAAGACCTTAGATATGGACCCAGTTCGTTTTGAAGGGAAAAGCGAATTTTCAAGTTCAAACAAGCCCAAAGTAGGTAACCACAAATTTTGCCAATATTTGTGAACTATAGTCCATGGATTTTTTGTGATGTGGAATTTTTGAAACAAAATGGCTGAATATTTTCATGCAGGTCCGTTTTGACTTTAGCAATGGACCCAGGTCATTTTAGGGGGAAAACGGGTGCATTTTCAAGTTCAAACGATCCCCAAAGCAGGTAAACGCAAATTTTGCCGATTTTAAAGAGCTATAGTCCATGCATTATTTGTGATGCGAAATTCCCGAAACAAAAAGGCCAGATTTTACGAATTTTTGTGTGCTATAGTCCATGGATTTTTTCTGATGCGGAATTCTCGAAACAAAATGGCTAGATTTTTTTATTAAAGTCTGTTAAGACCTTAAGAATGGACAGGGGAAAACGAGCGCATTTTCAAGTTCAAACTAGGCCCAAACAGGTAAACACATATTTTCTCGATCTTTGTGTGCTATATAGTCTATGGATTTTTTATGATGTGAAATATCCCAAACAAAATGGCTAAAAATTTTCATGGAGTGTCGTTAAGACATTAGCAATGGAACTGCTAAGGCGGTAGCAATGAACCCATTTCGTTTTGAAGGGAGAAAACAGGCGCATATTCAAGTTCAAACTAGCCCCAAGCTGGTAAACGTAGATTTTTGTCGATTTTCATGTGCTATAGTCCATTGATTTTTTGTGAGACAGAATACTCGAAATAAAATGGCCAATTTTTTCCATAGAGGTCTGTTGAACCTTAGCAATGGACACGATTCGTTTTGAGAGGAAAATTGGCATATTTTCAAGTTCAAACGAGCCCCAATGCAGGTAAACACAGATTTTGCCAATTTTGGTGTGCTATAGTTCATGAATTTTTTGTGAAGCGCGACAAATTTTTTCATGTAGGTCCGTTCAGACATTGGATATGGGCCTAGTTTGTTTTAAGGGGAAAACGAGAGCATTTTAAACTTCAAACGTGCCCCAAAGCAGGTATATGCAGATTTTGCCGATTTTCGTGCGCTATAGACCATGAATTTTTATGATGCGGAATTTCCAAAAAAAAATGGCAAAAAATTTTCATGGAGGTCCGTTAAGACCTTAACAGTGGACCCAGTTCATTTTGAGGAAAAAATGGCCACATTTTCATGTTCAAACGAGCCCCAAAGCAGGTAAACACAAATTTTCCCAATTTTCATGTGTTATAGTTCATGTATTTTTTGTGATGCAGAATTCACAAAACAAAATGGCTGAAATTTTTCATTGAGGTCCGTTAAGACCTTAGCAATAGACTCAGTTCGTTTTGAGGGGAAATGAGCACATTTTCAAGTTCAAACGAGTCCCTAAGTAGGTAAACGCAAATATTTCCGCTTTTGGTGTTCTAAAGTCCATAATTTTTTGTGATGCGATATTCCAGAAACTAAAATGGTCGAAATTTTCCATGGAGGTCCGTTAAGACCTTAGCAATGGACCCAGTTAGTTTTCAGGGAAAACGGGGGCATTTTCAAGTTCAAACTAGCCCCAAAGCAGGTAAACACAGATTTTTGCCAATTTTCGTGTGCTCTTATTCATGGAGTTTTTGTGAGGGAGAACTCCTTAAACAAGATGGCCGAAATTTTTCATGCAGGTCCGTTTAGACCTTAGCAATGGACCCAGTTCATTTTGAGGGGAAAACGGGTGCATTTTCAACTTCAAACGAGCCCCAAAGCAATACATGGATTTTTGATGATGCAGATTCCCGAAATAAAATTGATGAAATTTTTCATGGAGATCCGTTAAGACCTTATAAATGGACCTAGTTCGTTTTAGGGTAAAATGGGCGCATATTCAAGTTCAAACGAGCCCCAAAGTAGGTAAACACAGATTTTTCCAATTTGCGTGTGCTACAGACCATGATTTTTTGTGATGCGGAATTTTCGAAACAAAATGTCCGAAATTTTTCATGGATGTCCATTAAAACTTTAGCAATGGATCCAATTTGTTTTGAGGGGAAAACAAGTGCATTTTCAAGTTCAAACGAGCCCCAAAGCAGGTAAACGCAACTTTTGCCAATTTTGGTGGGCTATAGTCCATGGAGTTTTTGTGATGCTGAATTCCCGAAATAAAATGGTCGGAATTTTTCATGGAGGTCCATTAAAATGTTAGCAGCGGACTCAGTTCGCTTTAAGGGGAAAATGGACGCATTTTCATGTTCAAACAAGCCCCAAAACAGGTAAACGCAGCTTCTCATGATTTTCGTTTGCTATAATCTATTGACTTTTTGTGATGCAGAATTCTCAAAATAAGATGGCCAAAAATTTTCATGGAGATCCACTAAGACCCTAGCAATGGACCTAGTTCCTTTTGAGGGGAAAACAACGCATTTTCAAGTTCAAACGAGCCCCAAAGCAGCTAAACGCATATTTTGCCAATTTTCGTATGCCATAGTCCATTGATTTTTTGTGATGCGGAATTCCAAAAACAAAATGGCCCAAATTTTTTAAGGAGGTCCGTTAAGACCTTATAAATGGACCCAATTCGTTTTAAGGGGTAAACGGGTGCACTTTCAAGTTCAAACGAGCTCCAAAGCAGGTAAACGCAGATTTTACCGATTTTCGTTTGTTATAGTCCATGATTTTTTGTGATGCGTAATTTCTAAAACAAAATGACCGAAATTTTTCATAGATGTCCATTAAGACCTTAGCAATGACCCCAGTTCGTTTTGAGAGGAAAACAGCCGCATTTTTTAAACGATCCCCATAGCAGGTGAACACAGATTTTATCAATTTTCGAGTGCTATAGTCAATTGATTTTTTGTGATACGGAATTCCCAAAACAAAATTGCTGAATTTTTTTATGGAGTTCTGTTAAGACCTTAGATTTGGACCCAGTTCGTTTTGAGAGGAAAACGAGCGCATTTTCAAGTTCAAACGAGCCCAAAGCAGGTAAACGCATATTTTGCCAATTTTTGTGCGCTAGTCCATGGATTTTTTCTGATGGGGAAATTTCGCAACAAAATGACCGAATATTTTCATGGAGGTCCGTTATGACTTTAGCAATGGACCAAGGTCGTTTTGAGGGGAAAACGGGCGCATTTTCAAGTTCAAACGAGCCCCAAAGCAGGTAAACGCAGATTTTGCCAATTTTCGTGTGCTATAGTCCAGGGATTTTTTGTGATGCGGAATTCTCGAAACAAAATGGCCGAATTTTTTCATGTAGGTCCGATAAGACCTTAAGAATGGACCCAATTCGTTTTGAGGGGAAAATGGGCGTATTTTCAAGTTCAAACTAGCCCCAAAGCAGGTAAACTTAGATTTTGCCGGTTTTCGTGTGCTATAATCCATGGAATATTTGTTATGCGAAATTCTCGAAACAAAATTGCCAAATTTTTTTATGGAGGGTCGTTAAGACGTTAGGAATTTAGCGGCTAAAACGTTTGCAATGGACCCATTTCGTTTTGAAGGGGGAAAACGGGCGTATATTCAAGTTCAAACTATCCCCAAAGCTGGTAAACATAGATTTTTGCCAATTTTCGTGTGCTATAGTCAATGGATTTTTTGTGATGCAGAATTCTCGAAATAAAATGGCCGAAATTTTTCATGGAGGTCCGTTAAAAATTAAGCAATTGACACAGTTCATTTTGAGGGGAAAACAGGCACATTTTCAAGTTCAAACGAGCCCCAATGCAGGTATACACTAATTTTACCAATTTTGGTATGCTATAGTCCATGGATTTTTTGTGAAGCAGAATTCCAGTAATAAAATGGCCGAAATTTTTCAACAAGACCCGTTAAGACCTTAGATATGGGCCCAGTTTTCTTTAAGGGGAAAAATGAGCGCATTTTCAAGTTCAAACGAGCCCCAAAGCAGGTAAACGCAGATTTTGCCGATTTTTGTGCGCTATAGTCAATGGTTTTTTTGTGATGCGGAATTTCCAAAATAAAATGGCTGAAATTTTTCATGGAGTTATGTTAAGACCTTAGCAATGTACCCAGTTCTTTTTGAAGGGAAAACAGGCGCATTTTAAAGTTTAAACGAGCCCCAAAGCTGGTAAACGCAGATTTTGCCGATTTTCGTGTGCTATAGTCCGTTGATTTTTTACGATGCGGAATTCCCAAAACAAAATGGCCTAAATATTTCATGGAAGTCCGTTAAAACCTTATCAATGGACCTAGTTCATTTTGAAGGGAAAAAAGGCGCATTTTCAAGTTCAAACGTGCCCCAAAGCAGGTTAACGCATATTTTTTTTCGATTTTCGTGTTCTACAATCCATGGATTTTTTGTGATGCGAAATTCTCAAAATAAAATGGCCAAAATTTTTCATGGAGTTCCATTAAGACCTTAGCAATGGACCCAGTTTGTTTTGAGTGGAAAACGAGCACATTTTCAAGTGCAAACGAGCCCCAACGCAGGTAAACACAGATTTTGCCGATTTTCGTGTGTTATATTCAATGAATTTTTGGTGATGCGGATTCCCAAAACAAAATGACCAATTTTTTTATGGAGGTCCGTTAAAACCTAAGCAATGGACCCAATTCATTTTAAGGGGAAAATGGGCGCATTTTCATGTTCAAACGAGCCCTAAAGCAGACAAATGTAGATTTTGCCAATTTTCGTGTGCTATACATAGTCCATGTATTTTTTTTATCCGGAATTATCGAAACAAAATAGCCGAAAATTTTCATGGAGGTACATTATGACTTATCAATGGACGTAGTTCGTTTTGAAGGGAAAACAGGTGCATTTTCAAGTTCAAACGAGCCCAGATCAGGTAAAGGCAGATTTTTTTTTACTTTCCTGTATTCCATAGATATTTTGTGATGCGAAATTCCAGAAACAAAATGGCCAATAATTTTCATGGAGTTCGCGTAAGATCTTAGCAATGGGCCCAGTTTGTTTTAAGGGGAAAACGGGAGCATTTTCAAGTTCAAACGATCCCCACAGAAAGTAAACACAGATTTTACAGATTTTCGTGTGCTATATTCCATGGATTTTTTGTAATGCAGAATTCCCAAAACAAAATGACTGAATTTTTCATGGAGGTCCGTTAAAACCTAAGCAATGGACCCAGTTCGTATTGAGAGGAAAACGGGCGCATTTTCAAGTTCAAACGATCCCCAAAGCAGGTAAATGCAGATTTTGCCAATTTTCATGTACAATAGTCAATGAATTTTTTGTGATGCAGAATTCCCGAAATAAAATGGCCAAATATATTCATGGAGGTCCGTTTAGACCTTAGCAGTGGACCCAGTTCATTTTAAGGGGAAATCGGGCGCATTTTCAAGTTCAAACGAATTCCATTGCCTATTTTTGTGTGCTAAAGTCCATGGATTTTTCGTGATGCCAAATTCCCGAAACAAAATGGCCAAAAAATTTCATCAAGGTTTGTTAAGACATTAGAAATGGACCCAGTTCGTTTTGAAGGCAAAACGGGTGCATTTTCAAGTTCAAATGAGCCCTAAAGCAGGTAAATGCAGATTTTGCCGCTTTTCGTGAGCTATAGTCCATTGATTTTTTGTGATGCGGCATTCCCAAAACAAAAATGGCCTAAAAATTTTTTCTCGGAGTTTCGTTAAGACTTTAGCAGTAGACCTAGTTCATTTTGAGGGGAAAACAAGCGCATTTTCAAGTTCAAACGAGCGCCAAAGAAGGTAAATATAGATTTTTCCGATTTTCGTGTGCTATGGTCCATGTATTTTTTGTGATGCGGAATTCCCGAAATAAAATGGCCGAAATTTTACACGGAGGTCCGTTAAGACATTAGCAATGGACCTAGTCCGTTTTAAGGGGAAACGGGAACATTTTCAAGTTCAAACGAGTCACAAAACATGTAAACGCAGATTTTGTCGATTTTCGTGCGCTATAGACAATGGATTTTTATGATACGAAATTTCTAAAACAAAATGGCCAAAAAATTTCATAGAGATCCGTTAAAACCTTAGCATTGGACCATGCTAGGTTTTAGGGGAAAACAGACGCATTTTCAATTTCAAACGAGCCCCAAAGAAGGTAAAAGCAAATTTTGCCGATTTTCGTTCGCTAGTCCATGGATTTTTTGTGATGCGTAATTCTCAAAACAAAATGGCTGAAATTTTTCATGGAGGTCCGTTAAAAGCTTAGCAATGGACCAGATTCGTTTTGAGGGGAAAACGGGCGCATTTTCAAGTTCAAACGAGCACCAGTGCACGTAAATGCAGATTTTGCCAATTTTCCTCTGCTATAGGCCACTGATTTTTTGTGATGCGGATTTCCAAAACAAAATGGCCAAAAAATTTCATGAAGGTCCGTTAAGACCTTAGCAATGGACCTAGTTCGTTTTGAGGGGAAAACGGATGTATTTTCATGTTCGAACGAGCCCCAAATTAGATAAAACATAGATTTTGACTATTTTCGCGTGCTATATTTCATGGATTTTTTGTGATGCGGAATTCCAGAAACATAATGACCGAAATTTTTCATGGAGGTCCGTTAAGACCTTAGTAATGGACCCAGTTCGTTTTGAAGGGAAAACAGGCGCATTTTCAAGTTCAAACGATATCCAAAGCAGGTAAATGCAAATTTTGGTGATTTTCGTGTGCTCAGTCCATGGATTTTTTGTGATGCGGAATTCCTGAAACAAAATGGCCGAAATTATTAATGGAGGTCCGTTAATACCTTAGTTATTGACCCAGTTCGTTTTAAGGGGAAAACGAGCGCATTTTCAAGTTAAAACGAGCCCCAAAGCAGGTAAACGCAGATTTTGCCGATTTTTGTGTGTTGTGGACAATGGATTATTTGTGATGCAGAATTCCCGAAACCAAATGGCCGAAATTTTTCATGGAGGTTCGTTAATACCTTAGCATTGGACCCAATTTGTAATTAGGGGAAAACGGATGCATTTTCAAGTTCAAACAATCCCCAAAGCAGGTAAACGCAGATTTTGCTAATTTTCGTGTCCTATAGTCCATGGAATTTTCGTGATGCGTAATTCTCAAAATAAATGGCCGAAAATTTTCATTAAGGTCCATTAAGACCTTAGCAATGGACCCAGTTCGTTTTAAGGGGAAAACAGGCGCATTTTCAAGTTCAAACAACCCACAAATCAGGTAAACGCAAATTTTGCTGATTTTTGTGTGCTATAGTCCATTTTTTATGCGTAATTCCCGAAACCAATTGGCCAAAATTCTTCATGGAGGTTCTTTAAGACCTTAGCAAAGAACCCAATTCATTTTGAGGGTGCATTTTCAAGTTCTAACAATCCCCAAAGCAAGTAAACACAAATTTTACCAATTTTTCGTGTGCTATAGTCCATTTATTTTCTGTGATGCGGAATTCTCAAAACAAAAGGCCAAAATTTTTCATGGAGGTCCGCTAAGACCTTAGCAATGGACCCAGTTAATTTTGAGGGGAAACATGCGCATTTTCCAGTTCAAACGAGCCCTAAAGCAGGTAAACGAAGATTTCGATGATTTTCGTGTGCTATATGTCCATGGATTTTTTTGTGATGCGGAATTCCCAAAACCAAATGGCCGAATTTTTTTATGGAGGTCCGTTAAAAGCTTAGCAATGGACCCAATTTGTTTTGAGGGTAAAACAGGTGCATTTTCAACTTCAAACGAGCCACAAAGTAGGTAAACGCAAATTTTGCCGATTTTTGTGTGCTATAGTCCATGGATATTTTGTGATGCCGAATTCCCGAAACAAAATGACCGAAATTTTTCATGAAGGTCTATTAAGATCTTAGCAATGGATCATGTTTATTTTGAGGGGAAAACGTGCGCATTTTTAAATTCAAACAAGCCCCAAAGCAGGTAAACGCAAATTTTACCGATTTTTGTGTGCTATAGTACATGAATTTTTTATGTTGTGGAATTTTCGAAACCAAATGGCCGAAATTTTTCAAGGAGGTCCGTTAAAACCTTAGCAATGTACCTAGTTCATTTTGAGGAGAAAACGGGCGCATTTTCAAGTTCAAACAATCCCCAAAGCAGGTTCACACTGATTTTTCTGATTTTCGTATGCTATATAGTCCATAGATTTTTTGTGATGCGAAATTCCCTAAAAAAAAGGCCGAAAATTTTTATGGAGGTTCGTTAAGACCTTAACAATGGACCCAGTTTGTTTTTAGGGTGAAACAGGTGCATTTTCAAGTTCAAACGAGCCCCAAAGCTGGTAAACGCAGATTTTGCCAAAAAATTTTGTACTATAGTCCCTGGATTTTTTGTGATGCGGAATTTCCGAAACAAAATGGCCGAATTTTTTCATGGAGGTCCATTAAGACCTTAGCAATGGACCCAGTTCATTTTGAGGGAAAAACGAGCACATTTTCAAGTTCAAACGAGCCCCAAATCAGGTAAATGCAGATTTTGCCGATTTTCGTGTGCTATAGTCTATGGATTTTCTGTGATCCGGAACTCCAGAAACAAAATGGCCGAAATTTTTCATGGACGTCCGTTAACACCTTAATAATGGACACAGTTCGTTCCGAGGGGAAAACAAGCGCATTTTCAAGTTTAAACGAGCCCCAAAACAGGTAAACCTAGATTTTATCGATTTTTGTGTGCTATAGTCCATTGGTTTTTTGTGATCCAGAATTTCTGAACCAAAATGGACGATAATTTTTTATAAACGTCTGTTAAAACCTTGCAATTGACACAGTTCGTTTCGAGGGGAAAACGGGCTCATTTTCAAATTCAAACAAGCCCCAAAGCTAGTAAACCCAGATTTTTTGCCAATTTTCGTGTGTTATAGTCCATGGTTTTTTTGTGATCAGGAATTCTCGAAACAAAATGGCCAAAAAATTTCATGGACGCTCGTTAAGACCTTAGCAATGGATCCAGTTCGTTTCGAGGGGAAAACGAGCGCATTTTCAAGTTCAAACGAGCTCCAAAGTAGGTAAACCCAGAATTTGTCGATTTTCGTGTGCTATAGTTCATGGATTTTTTGTGATAAAAAATTCCCGAAACAAAATGACTATAATTTTCATGGACGTCCGTTAGGACCTTAGCAATGGACACAGTTCATTTCGAGGGAAAAATAGACGTATTTTCAAGTTCAAACGAGCCTCAAAGCAGGTAAACCCAGATTTTGCCGATTTTCGTGTGCTATAGTCCATGGATTTTTTGTGATCCGGAATTCCTTAAACTAAATGGCTGAAATTTTTCATTGATGTCCGTTAAAACCTTAGCAATGGACCCAGTTCGTTCCGAGGGGAAAACGGACGCATTTTCAAGTTCAAACGAGCCCCAAAACAGGTAAATCCAGATTTTGTCAAATTTTGTCTGCTATAGTCCATAGATTTTTTATAATCCAGAATGACCGAAAATTTTCATAGACGTCCGTTAAGACCTTAGTAATGGACCAGTTCATTCCGAGGGGAAAACAAATGCATTTTCAAGTTCAAACGAGCCACAAAGCAGGTAAACCCAGATTTTGCCGATTTTCGTGTGCTATAGTCCATGAATTTCAAATCCAATGTAACAGTAGCCAACTTCTCAACTATATTAACAAGACTAGAGTTCAATTACAAATCCAGAAAGTAAATGCAACAACACAAACAGCAAAAACCCAAAACAGAATCGTAGAAATGCTAAATGTAAGAACAAGGGAATTGATCGATAGATGGTAGAAGGGAGATGAGAATCTTAGACTCGGAATTGGGGATGAGAAACGCACAAACTGCCTTTACACATAATTCAACATGCCCTCTGATAGTGATGCCCTGTTCTATTTAACGACAACCAACAGTACCCTCATTCTAGATCCCAAATTATCCTTTGTGAAGGCTATAGCAATTACAACCAACAGTGACACCTTGTTCTATTTAACGACTCCGTGAAATAGCAATCTAATTACATATAGCAGGACGAACGCACAAAATATGGCAAGAAAAGTTATAACAACTCAATTCTTACCCAACTTAGCTTGTCGTTAAGTGTTAAAAATTTCATTGTAAGTAAGATGCTCAACATATAGATGATTGTAAAGAAAGAAATAGGAGAGCCACCTTGAGTCTACTGACACTTATGGTTGAATGAAAAATTTAAGTTTTTCACCAAAAAAAATAATATTTCACGGGAATCTTAGTAGCTCAGTTGGCTTGCTACCTGAACTCTCACCTCGTTGGAGAGAGTTCGATTCCCCACAATGTAATCCCCTCCCCATTTCCTCTTCCCCTACCTCAATTTTAAAAAAAATTTAAAAAAATGACACAAGATATTAATATGAAAGTTCAGTATTTCTACTATACATTTATGTCACTACATGTTGCTAACCCCACTAAATATGTTGGATTGTTGCAATTAGTTAAAAAAAAAAAACTCAAAATATTTATTTAATTAAGATTCAGATTTTAATTTTCCTATAATAAATATTTTGACATATATAATTGTTTTGAACTAAAAAATGATTAGTTCGACCCAAAATATTCTACTATTTAAATATATAGTAAATCTAAGAATGTTGTACATCTCTTGCCTACTCATGTAACAAAGTTTAATTTGAACCCAAAAAATGTTTAATTGATTAAATGCAAAAAAAAAAAAAAAAAAAGGAACAGGAAGATAAAGATAAAGAAAAAGATGAATAGGGGGAAGTATACATTTGAAAATCTGTTTTAGGCTTAAGAAAAAGGATTAAAGACTTTCCTTTTTTTCACAATAAGTAATTTCGATTTTAGGTAGTTGAATTGTCTCATCATAAATGATTTCAAAAAATATATATTTAAGGATTTGCTATAATTGAAAATGTCCAAGTAAAATTAATCTATGATTTTTAACATGGTTATATGAAAACTAATATTATTTACAAACTAAATATAAATATACGAAACAAAATAAAGATAATAACCTTTATTCTTTAGGTTATCTTTGAAAGTGATTTTTCACTTTTTAAAGTGTTAACAAACTAAATTTCAAATGGTATAATATCTCCAATTTTAATGGATCTGTGTCATAAAAGAAAGATTAAATCAAGTAATCAAGTAATCAAGATCTATAAATATATGTATCATGTACGAAATTAAATGCTAATTATTTCTCCCTTTCCAATATTTTATATGTTGTAATATAATATTTGAATTTTAAAAATGGTCATTATTCTATAGACTCCTTGGTGAAAAAAGTAAAGAGAGATAAAATAAGAGAAGAAAAATGATGTTTGAATCATAAACTTTGATAAATAATTACAAGAAAATAAAAGTGCCTCTACATATACAGCAAAAGTAATAATTTGCGTACACTACTGTAAAGTCACACAAAATTATATACTTCAGATAACAATCAATTTCAACTCGAACCTATATATAAAAAAAAGTTAGAACATATGTATCAAGATACACCTAAATAAAGAAGCACAAAATAAAAAAATTTAAGACATAGGTTTTAATAAATATGGAGAAATTTTATTCATTCAAAAGATCATTAACCTATAGTATATGTAAAAGATTATAATTTATTCTTTACTTCATTATAGTTCTTACAAAATATACAAAGATGAATTTTACATTAGATTGGAGGGTGAGTTACACAAACAAAATAAATAAATAAAAAGATAAGGGTACTATTTTGTTGACCATTTTTTCATTTGGAGATTTCATAGTCTTATAAATATAAGCATATTTATTCCTTATTTTTTCACCATATCTCAAGACTCAAAGGTGTTTTTCCCTCTTTATCCTTTCATACTATACGGAAGATAGACTTGCTTTAACAAAGTATATGTGAATAATGAAAGGACAAAGAGAGAAAAGCACCTTTGAATCTTGAGATATGGTGAAAAAATAAGGAGGAAATATGTCTATATTTATAGGACTATGAAATCTCCAAATGAAAAAAAAATTGTCAACAAAAGTAGTACCCTTATCTTTTTATTTCTTTATTTTATTTGTATAATTCACTCTCAAATCTAATAGAAAAATCATCTTTGTATATTTGTAACAACTATAATGAAATAAAAAAAAAACTTTGCAATTTTGTACATATACTATTGGTTTTAATGATCTTTTGAATGAATAAATTTCTCTATAATATATTAATACTTATGTCCTAATTTTTTTTTATTCTATGTTTCTTTATTTAGGTGTATCTTGATATACATATTCTAACATTTTTATTTTCTTTTTTATATAGATTTGTGTTGGAATTGATTGTTATTTAAAGTGTATAACTTTGTGCGACTTAACATTGTATTGTACGTAAATAATTACTCTATGTTGTATATGGAGAGGCACTTTTTATTTTCTTATAATTATTTGTCAAAGTTTATAAATCAAAAAAAAAATCTCTTGTTTTATCTTCTAGTATTTATTTTTTTACAAATTCGTTCTACTGCGAGTTCTAAGGAATCTATGGAACAATGTCCATTTCTTAAAGTCAA
This sequence comes from Solanum tuberosum, assembly GCF_000226075.1. NCBI lineage: Eukaryota > Viridiplantae > Streptophyta > Magnoliopsida > Solanales > Solanaceae > Solanum > Solanum tuberosum. The sequence continues at coordinate 181,514 of NW_006239143.1, read as the reverse complement.
ATATTGTATCACAACATACAATATTTAAAAGGGAAAAGTCACTACCATTTAATTTCATATATGGTATAGATTTATAGATCTAGATTACTTGATTTGGTCTATCTCTTATGACATAGATATGTTAACATTTAAGATATCATACAATCTAAAATTTTGGATTGTTAACACTTTTAAAAGTTGATCACTTTTAAAGATATTCTAAAGATGACAAGTGGAAAAAAGAATAAGGAGAAAAAAAACCAATTTAAAAGATTGGGGATATATTTTTATCAACTTCTTGAATAGTTCCTGCAAATCTAGCTATTAATCATATAGACATATAAGAATTTAGAAATTTTACAAGGTTACCAACAATAGGAAAGTGCATCATTAATACTAACAAAGCACATATTCCAAACATCAGGATAAAAACTAAGCATATTAAGCCATATGAGGATCCAGAAGCTAGGATATAAACAAGAAAGGAAGGCGAGTAGAAAACATGTGTGTGCACGCACATCATTAATACTGACAAAGCACATAATCCAAACATCAGGATAAAAATTAAAACTGGGCACCAGACCGGGTTGTACCGGTACCATTCCGGTCCGTTCCGATCCGGTAGTATTCGGGACGGAATGGGATACATTGAACCAGTAATCGAAATGGTATCATGATTTGGTACCGGTATACCAGTACCGGTTCATCCCGGTTCCGTTCCGGTCCAGTCCGGTCCCGATAAATCATTTTTAATTAAAATTAAAATTAGTATTTGTGTCATTGTTTTATACTTTTATTAGCATTTCTTTTTTGTTTTTTTAATTTTTTAAATTTACAAACTTAAGTTATCTAAATTACAAACTTAAGTTATTTAAATTACAAGTTATAAGTATAACTTAATGACTTATAAACTTCAAAAATTCAAATCTTGAAAATTTATAACATAAGCTCAAAAACTTTTAATAAAAAACTTTATTAAACTTAACTTACAAACTTATATAAGTAAAAATTAAAAAAAAATCTTTAAAATAAACTTAAGTAAAATTACATTATAAATTTTAAAACCTAAATACTATAAACTATAAAACTTAGAAAAATAAAAAAACATTCATAATTTGTAATTCAAAAAAATTATTTTTTGAAATAGCTATATGTGTTGTCCCGTTTGTCCCATCCCGTTCCGTTCCGATCCACTCCGGTCCGTCCCGATTCTATCTCGGTATATAGTGGGACAGGACGGAACCAACCCTCCATCCCGGTAATTTCGGTCCAATTCATCCCGATACCGATCAACAACCCGGTCTAACTTTCCCGTTCCGGTCCGATACCGGTTCATTTCGGTCTGGTGCCCAACCTTAATAAAAACTAAGCAGATTGAGCCATATGAGGATCCAGAAGCTAGGATATAAACAAGAAACGAAGGCAAGTAGCAAACGTGTGTGTGTGCGCCTTTAGAAGGGGGTCATTACTTATGCTTTAACAAAAATATTTCTAATCTATATTACCACACAAAAACTTTCACCAAAAAGTCAAGGCTACAACGTCATCTTTAACTTTCAAGCATAGAGGTCAACACGAAATCCAAGTAGAATTGACATGCAGCAAAAAATCGCTCACACAGTCCAGAGATGGGACAGATCTAAATGGAGTCAGAAGCATAAGCAAAAAGGAGGAAGACAAACTTGTGGTCGCATTGTGAACTTCTGACAGCGATATCTCCATGAACTCCAAGAATCGATGGACAACACATTACCTCCTAATCAAAGGCAGAGGAAGGTAAAATGGCACGGAATGAACAAGAAAAGAAGGAAAAGGAAGGAAGAACGATTACCTCTCAGTAGTTAATGCTCTTGTGTAAGTTGCAGAAGACGAAGAAAGATAGTACAAGACAGAAACAGATCCACAGAAGGAGGCGGCGAAGTGCGAGGCATCAGAGACTATCGAAAGGAAACATCTTGAAGACAGGATTGAAAAAGGAAAATGAGAAAGAGGCGGATGTTGTTAGGTTACTTTCTTTATTATATATAGAGGGTTTCGAATGGGCAGGGCTCCTTGTTTTTAGATTTTTTTTTTCATTTGTGTTGATTTTTTTGGGCCAATTGGCTAGATTGATATGTAGATTGATTAATCGGAAAACTATTTTATTAGACATACATCACTACCATATATACTAATTTTATCTCTACTTTTAAATTATTTATTATTAAAGATATAATCAAATACCCACATTGTGTAAAATTAGGACGGATTAATTATCTTTACATTTAAACTCCACAATTAACATTACTTTAACTTTTACAAACACAACCATTTTCTCTTTGTTTATCACTTCTAGGGTTTGTTTTCTTCCTCGATCGATCAACTATGTCTTCTCCAAAGAAGATCGTGTTGAAAAGTTTCAAATTTTAGTCAAGCCCTAGATCCTTATTTACAAGGTTGATTTGGATGCCTCCATAGAAAGCATTAGCCGCCTCTTCAAACCTTTGAGAAGGAAAATATTAGAATATCAGAAAATGTATGTATAGAAGTTGGCAAAATTTGATTCCATGAGAGAAAGGGGGCATGCCTGCAATAGAAGCACCTTTATCTTAATTAGTCTTTGTCCAATCTTATCCAAATTTTTTGCAGGCCTTGGCATCAATTAAGGCACGTTCACCGTGCTCCAGGAGGATCTAACAAAGACTTCAATTGAAAAAGATAGTGTCATCACTTGGATCCGAATATGAGACGTTTTTTTCATGTATCTGGTCATTTTTAATGAGATCATTGTAGATATATCACACTTTTATGGAATTACGACAATCACAAATTCATTGTTGGCGCAGTTAGCATAACGAAGACCCCACCAAATCCAAAATGCATATTTATCAATTTAAATTTTATTGAAAAGATTAGTATCGAATAATTGGATACATACTTCAGATACATAACAAGTTTCAAATACATGTATATGCTATATCTACATGTAGCTGTTACATAATTAACTCATCTAAGTCACGAAGTATGTATCAAATATACGTATATAACAAATTAAATACAGCTAATGAAATTAGGTGCATGAATCAGATACATACTTCAGATACATTATTTAAGCACACGTATCCTAATCCATATACTTAATGATTTTGATTGATGTAAGATTTCCAAATGAAGGTTTGTATCTAGTTCAAAAACAACAATATACTTTTATTAGAATATTCAACAAAGTAACAATCAATTAGAGTGTGAGATACACATTGTTCTCTAAATATGAAAATTAAAGAAAAAAATCTCAAAACTTAGAGAAAAAATAAATAGAAGAAATTAGAATTTTTTTTAAAACGTTGTTAGAATCGATATACTCAAAAGTTGTTAAAGAAGTGATTTCCTCCTTAAATTAAGCATTCTAGTTACAATCTTTAATTAAACATGTATCATGCTTTGCCAATTCCTCGGATACATAGTATTTGTCGAGTTAAGATACATGTATCCAACCAACGAAATGTAGTACATGAAGTAATAATCGAAACTATCGTGAATAATAGTAATTAAGACCTAAACTAGTGGAATTTATGTTGTTTTAATATTGAATAAAACGGTCCAACATGCCACCAAATGTTTGTGGGATAAGACACAAGCACCCCCTAGATTATGACCGAAATCTCAGAGACACCTAAATACCATTGTATTATTAATTTTGTAGATGTAGAACTACTTCCGTCATTTTTTTTTCCGAAAGAAAATGGAGATCACCATCCACAGTTCTTTGCCGAAAAAATGGAGATTATTACCTACGACTTCTTTGCCAAAAAAATAGAGATCACCATCCACATCTTCTTTACCGAAAAATGGAGATCATCTTTCAAATGTTTTCTCTCTCCTTCTTCACCTCCCCCACCCACACCAGCCTCGACCCATGCCCCTTCTTCCCCATAAATAGAAGCAAAAATAGAAAGGAAAAAAAAAAGCAAAATCAAAATAAACAAAGGAAGAACAAATCTTTTAAGAAACATTATCAATTTAAATGGGAATAAGAAATAAGGCATAAAGAAAAATAAAAATAGTAAAGTTCATACATAACATGAAGAATTAACAATGGTGAAGAAGGGTGAGTGTTAGGAAAAAGGAAGAAAGGGACCTCTTGGGGCCGGGGTGGGGTGAGGGGTGTATAATTTCTAAAAAAAATTCAAGTTGAAAATCATCTTCTTCTTCTTCTTTTTTTGACTTGTTTATATTAAAAATTCATTTTTATAATTATTTTAAATTAAAATGTCACGTGCTTTTCATTTGATTTGTTATTTTGCTACGTCATATACATGTGTATTACATGCACTTTATTTTTTTGACTAACAGTATCAGAAAAATGTTCAATAGGTATTTATTTTTTAAGATTGGAGTGCCTAATAGAAAATAGGGTCTGTTTAGATGTCTAAATGAATTATGCAGACAACTTTAATGGGCCACATATGACTTAAGCCTTAAATAACTTTACATGCATATATTTTTCTTTTACTTTGTACTAATTATAAGAAAGCTCGCAAGATTCTAGCGTATTTATCAATCTTTCTTAGGTAGAAAAACAAAAGCAAACTTAAAAAAATCTTTCTTCAACTGATTTGTGCATATACATATATCACATATTGTTGGAAACATATGCACATCGAAAGCAATTTAGAAACATATTTCTTACGTGAATATTAGATAACAAATACTTTTATGCTAGAACATATATGATCATGTTAGAACAAATTTATAACTTACTAAAATTTAATTCGATAAATACATATTGACGTGTGAGCAGATACCTTCAAGTAAATCAAAATTAGACTTCATTTCTGTGGTTAAAATTACAGTACAACCGAACTCTCTCAATACTTGGTTGACAAGTGTCGTATACAAAACTTATTCTAGTTTTTTTAGGTTAGAAGAACCCCTAGTCTGCACTCGAAGAAGTCAATTCTTTTCAATTACATACAGAAGCTCTGGCCATCAAGGCAGCTATTGTGGTCTACAAAGAGCAAGCATAGTCATTCTTTAATGGCTCACATTTTCAGTTGCTTCTTAAGTTCAAGTTCATAGCCATTTGTGCATCATCAACATTGGACCATTCTGTGATAAATCTGCTGAGCTTTTAAGTTCATCAAGGAAAATGAGGGGCCGTTTGGTTACTGGTTAGAGTTATGCAGGTATTAGTTATGCAGGGTTTAGTTATGCAGGTATTAGTTATGCAGGATTTAGTTATGTTGGGTTTAATTATGCGGGTATTAGCTATGCGGATATTAGTTATGTAACATCTCGCAACTTGAAGTACATAGAAAGAAGTTAAGAACTTGAAATAATCATTTTTGGAAAGTATAAGGAAATCTGGAAATTTTTAAGTAAGTTGAAGTTGAGATTTTGGTAAACTTCAATCGGTCATAACTCGTAGCTCAGGATGATTTAGGTATAGTTCCAGATATGGTTGGAAAGCTCTTGGAATTATCTTTCCAACGCCGCCAAGTTTGCGCGATTCCGAGTTTGTATGAGTGAGTTACGTCCTTTGGAAATTGGGTTGTTTGAATAAAGAAATGCCCAATCCGGATTTTAAAAGGGTAGTTTAGTCTTTTCCTTATCCAATTAATTAAATCCATTTTTAGTAAAATAATTGGGGTCAAGACTGAGTTAGTTCAGTTTACGCTTTTGATAATTTGAGTTAGGGTTTTTGGAGAAAGAATGCAAGAGAAAGGAAAACAAAAAAAGGCAAGATTCGCCAAAAACGGTCGATTTTGGTTGCGGATTCGCCAATGAATTGATCCTACAAGGTATGTGAGTCTCTCATAGCATTGGGTTCATTCACCCACGCGCCAAACATGTTTAGTTCAGCGACATTCGTCCTAGACGAGTTTGAAAGTTGATGTTCTTGGCATGTATTCTTGAATTTGAATGTTGTTCTTGAATTGGGATGAATTGAGGAGTTTCTGAGATCATTACGTTGAGATTTAGAGTTGTATTGAGTTAGGTTCTTGAGTACATATGCTGGGTATCGGGATCTAAAATGAATTTGAGTTCTATAATCGAGTTTAGGCGATTTGGGGCTAGAAAACGATTAAGGAATAAGTCGAGCAGGGTCTGGTGCGCAGGTCCGCATCGCGGACTTGCTCCCTCTGTGTACAAAAATTATCTCCGCGTCGCGGTTAGGACGCGAACTCCTCTGTCTAAAAATTAATTTTTGCAGGCATTTATTCAGAAACATCTCCGCGTCGCGGACTTGTTCCTAGACAGTGATTTCGTAACTTTTCTCATGTTTAGCTATTTAGAATCATTCCCAAACATCATGAGATCTTTCCAATCACAAATCTTAATCCTTGAATCCATAATTCAATTCAAGGACCAGTTAAGAGTCAAGTCAAGAGCAATTAAGATTAAAGTCAAGAATAGTCAAGAGTCAAGTTAAGATAAGTTCTTAAAGTTTTCAAAAAGTCTTTCACAAATGTTTAACTTTGTTTAAGACTTAAGTTTTGAGTTCAGTAAAGAATAAAGTTGAAGTTCTTTTCTTCAAAGAAGCATATGGGACTAAGTATTTCCCAAAGAGATTTAAAATGTTTTTCACATTTAAATAAGAACGGAAACTGAGATTTCCAAAGGGCCTTCGGGATAATTTTCAGAAAAGAGTAATAGCTTTCTAAATGAAGCAAGCAGGGAAACTGAGATTTCCAAGATAGCCTTGAGCTAAGTTTTTGAGCACTAATCTCAAATCACAGAAGAAGTATGTTTTTAAAACATAAGAGCTAGTATATTTTGGGAGTAGTATTGATCACCGAGTTGGGGGCCAGCATGAGTTCAGATAACTCACGTCTCTATAAAACCATGTAGCCACCATGGGTAGAACATGGCCATACTTTTTAAATGAACCTTTTTCACATAGACTAGTGGATCCACTTAGTAGTTCAGGTCATATACCTTTGGCCGGGTGTAGGATGCGTTGGCAGCGTGAGAAAGATCGTTGTATCATCACAATAGATCTTATGTGATGGTTGTCGGTTAGAGAAACTCCCACAGAAGTTATTGTATTTTATATACATCAGTTTATTTTGTATTTTTACATACATCTCAGAGTTCATATTGTATCTTTGCATACATACATAGTTATTATTGTATTTATAAATACACAAAGTTGAAAACCATGTTTTAAACAGTCTTTCTTTATATTGCACACGTCTTTAAACTGCTTCATATTGAAATGAGTTTAGTTAAGTATTCATGAGTTGATAAGAGCCAAGGTAAGTGTTTCTTTCAGAATCTTTCTCAAGCCTATATTGTTTTAGCATTCCAACTCGCATACTCGTACATTCAATATACTAATGCCAGTTGGCCAGCATCGTATTATGATGCAGATACAGGTAGCTAGGATCGGCATTCCGGCGCATCGTTGATCCAGTGAGCAGTTCAGAGTCTGTTGGTGAGCCTCCTTGCATTCCGGAGGATCCATTTCATTGTTTTCTAATTTAGTTCATTAGGATGTTGTGGGGCTTGTCCCAACATCCATCTCAGTTGTTTTTAGGGGCTCATAGACAGTCATATGTTAGTTCTTTAGTCTTTCATTGTCATTATTCCATGTTGAGACTTGAGTTTGCCTTAATGGCCAGTTGAATGTTTTTTTAACCTTTTAGTTTATTATATAAACTTATTTTTGTTGAGTTTAAGTCTTCCGCTGAGTAAGTAAGACAAGCCAAGGGTTCGCTTGGGGCCAGTAATGGTCTTCGAGTGTCAGCCACGTCCGGGGTGTAGGCTCGGGGCGTGACAAGTTATGTAGGTATTATTTAGTTATATAGAGACTACAATACATGAATTATTAACTATTGAATATTAAACTTTTTGTAAATTATTAATATATATTATTTACAAAATAATAATACATGCTAATAAAATGTGGAATATATTGAATAATATATAATGCTAATATTTGATTAGCACATGTACCGTCAAAAAATATACAATCAAATTTCTAATATTAAAAAAATATTTATATTTGCATAAATAAATAAAAACTGTAAGTATATAAAAGGAAATGAAAATGGTCTATATATAAAAAGAAATAAAACCAACAAACGTAGATAGGAAAACAATAAAGTTTCCAATTAAAGAAAAAAAATTAAAAGAAATGAAAATGGTCTATATATAAAAAGAAATAAAAACAACAAACATATAAAGGAAAGCAGTAAAGTTTCCAATTTTAAAAAATAAAATAAATTAATAGGGTAAATATGTAATTTATCATTTTAATACATGTATAACTAATACCACATAACGTATTCCACCTTCTACCCTGCATAACTTTACATAGATTCCCTCATAAGTTATGTTGGTATTAATTATGTAGGACTACAAAAAATGCAACCAACACCGTATAAATTAATACATGAATAACTTTTATACAACATTTAAATTCTTACCAACCAAACATGGTATAAGTTATGTTGACTTATATATCTAATACAAAATTTCTACCAAGCATAGTAAAGCTAATGCAACTTGTTATTCATGAATAAGATGTCTCTTATACAGTAACCAAACGGCCCCTCAGTGTTATGCTAAAGTATTTCTCCAAGAAAGATGTTTATAAAATTAATCAAACAAAGAGTAATAATTTATTCCAATTGTGATATTTATACATTATTAGTAATAAATAAGTTTAAGAAATTGTTATAAAGATAACCATAATATCACAAATCATGAGGGAGTTAAATGTTTCGAACCCAAATATGAGAAAAGGTATATATAATAATCTCACGTACTCCTGCAACAATGATTATTCATTATTGACTTGACACATGAATTAAGAAGCAGTAAATAATATATAAGTAATTTTACTAAATTACCTTTACTAAATGTAGGGAAAATGGTAAAAAAATGCCCTTAAACTATGTGAAAGGAACAAAAATGTCCCCCGTTTATAGTTTGGCTCAAATTTGTCCTTATCGTCAATATTTTGGTTCAAAAATGTTCTCCGTTTGTAGTTTGATCAAAAAATGCCCTTGCCGTCAATACTTTTGTCCAAAAATGTCCTTATTGTTATTTAATGGGTCAAAAATGCTCATTTTCCAAATAAATATTTTTTTTTCTAACACATTCTCTTTCTAATACTGTTTTTTTTTTAAATTAGCAAATGTTTATCTTACTTCAATTCAAAAAAATAAAAAATGAAAATATTTCTTATTTTTTATCATTATATAAATATAAATTAATGATGGATATACTATGATCTTTTATATATATGATATATATTATATGTCGAAAGGGTACATTGAGTTATTAGAGAATTAATTGATAAAATGAGATTAAGAAGAAAAAAACTATTTCCTACATTTTCATTTGTTAAAGTGATTTTAGAAGAAAGAAAACAAGAAGACGTGTTTAAAAAGAAAATATATATATATTTATTCGGAAAAGGGCATTTTGACCCATTTTGTAACTATGGGACATTTCTGGACTAAAATATTGACTGCAAGGACATTTTTGAACCAAAGTATTGACTGTAAGAGCATTTTTGAGGTGTTTCACACCCTTTAAGAAAAGTAGATTAAGACATAAATTGAACACAATTTTTTCATTTTTTACCCTTATTAATTATTGTCAAATTTATAATTAAAATAACTAAACATTAATTAAATTTTATTGAAGTCATCACATTGAAAATCCAAATGAAGGGTAAAAATTGAAAGAATATTTTAAAAATAGTCTTGAAAATTGAACAATTAAGTTAATTTGAAAAAATGAAAAAATGAAAAAATGAAAAATGTCTCAACAATTCAATTAATATGAAATAGAGGGAGTACTATTTAGTAAAAAGAATAAAACAGACACAAAATAGTAAATTATTTATTGATTTTATAAATGGAAGCATATAGAACAAGTAATGATGAACAAGGAAGTAAAGTAATAAAATAGGCCAAATAAGGAAAATTTGTCTTTTGGCTTCTCTCACTATACAGTTAGCCAAGAGAGAGACGCACAATAACTATCCAAGACCCGCTGCACAGAAAAGACTTCTCAGTTTCTCGTCTTCTCCAAATTTCCACTGTTCTGGTAAAATTACAGCTTCCTCAAGCTTTTGTTGTGTTCACATATTTGTGATTTTCATGTAGAAGCTTCTATTATAGTTGCAATTGTTCTAGATCTTTCTTAGGGCTCATTTCTTTTGTATATGTTTTCAACTTTGACACTATGAGATTTACTTCTTGTGAGTTGTTGATCTTTGCTTAATAAAACAGTGAGGTGTAGCTTGCCTAGTTCAAAGATTTGGATTCCCTGTATTTATTTATGGGAAGCAAGCATTCCAAGGAAACAACATCCATAAATGATGCTTCTAACTTGAATCATCGGATTCCTGTTGAAAGTAGTCGAATTCCTTTAGTAGCTTTGCAGGAAGCAACAAACAACTTCGATGACAAGTTTCTCATTGGAATGGGTGGCTTTGGGAAGGTTTACAGGGGTGTTCTGCGTGATGGCACAAAGGTGGCCTTGAAAAGGGGTAATCCTAAGTCTCGACAAGGTATTGAAGAGTTCCGAACAGAAATTGAGATGCTCTCACAGCTCCGCCATCCGCATCTGGTTTCATGGATGGGATACTGTGATGAAAATAATGAGATGATTCTAATTTATGAGTACATGGAGAATGGGAACCTCAGGAGCCACTTGTATGGGTCAGATCTACGTCTACCCACTATGAGCTGGGAGCAGAGGCTGGAGATATGCATTGGGATAGCCAGAGGTCTGCACTACCTTCATACCAGTGCAGTTATACATCGTGATGTCAAGTCTACAAACATATTGCTTGATGAGAATTTTGTGGCAAAAATTACTGATTTTGGAATATCCAAGACAGGGACAGGGACTGAGCTTGATCAAACTCAAACGCATATTAGCACAAACGTGAAAGGAACTATGGGCTACCTTGACCCCGAATATTTTAGGAGGCAACAGCTGACAGAAAAATCTGATGTTTATTCTTTTGGTGTTGTTTTATGTGAAGTTCTTTGTGCTAGGCCTGTCGTAACTCCATCTCTTCCGAGGGATCAGGTCCACATAGCTGAATGGGCATTGAAGTGGCAGAAGAAGGGACAACTGGAACAAATCATAGATCCCAATCTTATTGGCAAAATAAGACCAGATTCCCTCAGGAAGTTTGGAGAAACAGTGGAGAAATGCTTAGCTGGTTATGAGGTAAATAGGCCATCTATGAGACATGTGTTGTGGAATCTAGAGTATGCACTTCATCTCCAAGAGCCTGTCATTCAAGATGATTCAGAAGAAAACAGTACCATCTGTGTTGGCGAGAGCTCTTCACAAGTCAATGCTATCAGTCATGTTGATGCCAATTTTTCTGCGGCTCAGATCGAGAATTCAAATTTTGATGATCACATGGTGAAGCAGGGTCAGGAACCACAAATCTCTTTATGATAAACAGATCCATTTTGCAAGTTTGTTATTACGGGTAGTTCCTACAAAGGATCGGACTAATGACGTATACAATACTTGAATTCTCTATGTAGATGCTACATAGTTGGTTCTCATTGTCTGGGGATGAGTAAGGTTTTCTCACAATTAATTACGTCCAAGGATGGATATGTAAGTGAAAGTGGTACATACCATCCTTAAGTGTTTGTTAATTCCACGCTTGTTCATGCATCATATGAAGATTGATTTTATGTGTTTCTAACAATTTATTCTACAAATTTCTGAGTTTTATATAGAAAGTAAACTTTGAAAACTGCATTGCTCTACCTGTGGATCCTCTCTTCATTCTATTGTGTGTGTTCGATTGTTTCACATGTTGTATATGGTTTCTAATAAGTTATTCGTACGTAGAAAATCATTCTATTAATATCTTGTCAGCAAAAAGACACTTTCAAAACATGGAACAATTTTGAGCCTCTGGGATACCTATATTCCCTCATCATGTTGCAACCTTGCGGAAGCAAAAACATGGTGATCCATTCTCTTATTGTAAACAGGCAAACGAAAGTTGCCATTGTGTACCTCTTCTAGGATCTCTAAGAGACTGTCCCTCACATATCCCTAGATGTTTGATGTGTTCGAGACACAGTGTTATACTGCAGAATTAGTGGCTACGAAATAAAGTAAAATGTAACATTAAAGCTTGTTATTTGATCCCTTTATTGCGATACGATATCTGAAAGTATGGCAATGGTTGAATCCGTCAAAGAACCACGTAAGCTACAGTACGTTTATTTGACGAAACCCTTGAGTTATACACTACTCTCATTAAAAAGTGATACCCTCCAGCTGATGCCTACCCCATTGTAAAGAAGACAAATTCCCAACCTTTGTAGTACCAATTTCAACTTTGCAACTTAGCAAAATGCTCTAATCTCCGGCTTTTTCAAAGATGACTTTTCTACATAGAAATGACGATTTGATTCAATTGATACTCCGCAGAAATATAACTAGTATAGCAAATACAGTCTCCTATTCCTTTTCCTCTCAGCAAATCTGTGGTAAGCAAATATTTACCAAATCATAGGAATGAAACATCAGTTCAAAATCATCCTCACTCCGGACCATAATATAGGTGATCCAATCAAGGTATGTAGTAATTTTTATTTTATTTTTACAATGCAATCAAAGTATATATGTAGCATTGATCACAAAACTATAATCGTGATATTAAACTATACAAAGAAAGATTGAGTGTTACCTTTATGAAAATTGATTCACAACAAAAACAGCTACAATCTATTACCAAAATTGCTTTCAGTATTTTCTTCCTCTCCGCATTCTCATTTTATTTTTTTAAAAATGGTGCAACATCTTAAATTGGATAAAAAATTATGTGTTCACAAATGTCACTAGATCAAGATCACATAACTGTGGCACATTTATTGAAAATTATCCAACAAATATTGAGGCAGTTCATGTTCCAGTTTACAATGAGTATATCATTGGTTTGGTTTGTTACATACATACAACACTGTGTATATTGATACATTGCAAATAACAAGCAAGCCGTTGAGCACTTCTTCAAAAAGGGAGTTCTACATCTAGATTCTAGACCAGGCTGAGCCAAAGCTTGTACTTTCGAGGTGCTCATTCTGTTTCTTGGATTGCTTCAAACTTCTCGGAGCCAGAATCCCATATCAACCACATTATGAAAAAATGAATCTATGGACACACAAGACTGGGGTTGATAAAAGCAACGATCAACAAATTATGGTTTCCAAGCAGCTGGCGGAGGTGGTGGAGTAGGGAACATGGGTGGTACTGCAGAGAATATCGTGTTCTTGTCAATTCCAACACTCTTATCTCCAGATAGAGCTACGAGGGCTGCAACCAAACCGGCATTTCCAGCAAGTGTTGGCTCGGTATAATTGTAATTAGTACGAACATCATGGAAACCATCATTCTTGTCTGGCCCAGCAACCATGGCTCCAACAAGAGTATTAGGATTAGGCTTAGATGAATCCCTCCACTTCCATCCTCCTTTACAATTATACTTGACCTTGTTTTTAGGAACTGATGCGCCTCGGTGGTGGACACGTTTTGGATAGTGATTGCCAAAACCAACAACATAACTCATTTTCCTGGGGTTCTTGCCAAGGATATAGTCGATCTAAAGGTCAAAGAAGAAAAACCAAGTTAATGTCAGAAATGGTTTAATATTCATCAAAATTTAGCTAGGTAATAAGAACATGCTTACACTCTATATAGTTGGAGCAACTTATCTCCAACTAATCTCCCACGGGCCAAAGGGGACTAAAAGTAGTTTTGGAATAATTTTTTCACATGTATATATGTAATATTTCACAACTATTAGCATAACTGATGTAAAAAAAAACAGGGAATTTCATTTACCTGAGTCTGTGCAAATTCACGTAGGACATCAGTGGAGTAGAAATGAGGTCCACAATACCATCCAGGGGTGTCGGCAGCTGCAAGATAGTCACTATACAAGGTAGCCAGGAAGGCAGCATTGACTACATACTGAAGTGGCTGAGGCCTTCCATGGTTTAACTCTATCAGCCCACCTGCAAACACCCAACGATTTATATTTGACTTCCCACAAACTCCGCAAAACGATTTACATGCTAACTATATTAAAGATGCTTACCTTTCGTTCGATTAAATGAAGTGAAATATGGCAAGAAGGAGCACATGACTATGCTTGTCTGGTTATGAAACGTACTCAAAATTTCTTCATAAGGATATCCAGGGCTCAAGAACAATCTCAAACGGCTTAGAAGCACCTAATAACAAAAGATGAAAAGCATTGGTTCAATACAATATAAATACATACAAAATGAAAAGCATTGCTTTAGTACAAAGAGAGACTATATGTTCTTACTTGTGCTCCAAAGAGCTTATTATCCCAGCTGAACACGCCATAATCAGGACCTCCCCAGAAAGCACCAGCGTGTTTGGCAATACCAGGAGTTGTAGCAAGCTGAAGATATGAAGTATTTCCTGTAGCATAATACAGCCAGGATGCACCCCACACATACTCATCCCAATAACTAGTCGAATTGTAGAAAATTGAAGCTTCATTTCCGCTACTGTATCTACCACGCTGTTCCCTGGCAAACTTGAACAAAGTTCTAGCACCATGGACAAGCTTTTGTGAGTACACCTTGTTATCCTTAAATACAATGGAAGCAGAAGCCAGAGCAGCAGCCATCTCGGCAGCGAGATCCGAGCAACTGTGACATTCAGTTACAGGCCGTGGATAATCAATGTCTTCTGGACGCACCCAACAATAGTGATCATTGGGATCTGGTCCTCCTGAAGTATCCCCTATCCCCACCTATATAACAGAGCACAAATCCTTATATGAGATCAAGTATGTATGATCGGTATCTCAAAGATTGAGAGAAACAAAACACGTGCAATCATTGATTTCGTTTATGTCAATTAAATATAGTATTTCAAAATGCCAAACGCGTGATCAACATCATGCATAAATTAGTCTATCAATTGATGAAAACAAAACAATTATATAAAATCTTAAATCAATATAAATGAATGAGATTTACTTGTGCAACGACTCGATCAATGGTATCAGCTGACGAATTGAATGTTTTCAAGAGATAATCAGTCCCCCACTTGATAATATCCTTGACATGAGCGAGCTCTGCAGCAGCTTCATATTTTGCAGGATACTCAATAACACTCCAACTCAACATAGTTAAAGCAAAAGATTGAGGGAAATTAAACTTTATTGCATCTCCTGCATCATAATAACCCCCAACCAAATTCTTAAACGTAGTCGAACCATCTGTTTTCCCATCCTGCAGAGCTGAACTCCCCCTCCATGACACATTATTATGCTTAGGAAGTTTCCCAGCTGTCAAAAATCAAACACAAGATCAAATCAAAACCTCAACAAATAACTAAAATCATGTAAAAAAAATTGGGGAAAAAAACTTACAGCGCTGTGCATTGAAGAACATAAGAGCTTTACGAAGAGCTAAAGTGTAGTTATCTGGTGGAGGATTATGGTGTCGGTGCTTAGGTACAGTTTTTACAATAAGAGTAACAAATCCAGCAATAAGTGCAGCTGCAATAATACAACCGACAGTCCATTTGAATACTTTTCTACTAACAATAATACAACCCAGATCTACATATTTCTTCTTCTTTTGCTCTGTAGGACCTAATAGCCAACTTTGCTGCGTTTCATCTAAATTTCGTGACAAAGCTGCTTTATCGAAATCCTGTAAGTTTCTGCTCCGATCATCATCAGTAGCTGAATCTGTTGCATTAATTTCTAATGCACCTCCCCATGGATCCCTTCCGTACATACTGAGAAACAAAAACAGTTTCAGAGAATGAGAATTGCTGATTGTTTGAGCTCAACTGTAGTGAAGGGAGGGAGAGAAATTATTAAAGGAAGAGGAAAGTGGGTGATAGAGAGAGAGAGGGTAGTGGCAATAATGGAGTTGTGGAGTATATGAAGCTGGAATATTGGTGGGAAATATACAGTTGAAGGCACCGACACCGACACTTGTGCTAGTAGACAAAGACACTATAGCTAAGCTGACCCTCTTTGATGGTTCTTTGCTTCCTACTTTAATTGGAGTGTAAAATTAGCTATTAATTTAGATTCCCTTCATTCACTTTCCACTCTACTAAAAACAATGATCTTTCACTTGTAAGAAAAAATATTATTTTATTTATGGTCGTTTAATTTGTCAAGTTAAAGAAAGAATGAAAAACCTTCTAGACATCAATTGATATAGATATTGTGATTGATCATCAATTATACCTTGAAGGGTGTGTAAAATCCAAATAAATAAGTAAAAGTGAATGGAAGGTACATTTATAGGATGATACCATTTTAAATTCAATCAATAATTTTTATTCTTTTTAATTAGAGATAATGGTAAGGAAAAACCTAAAATATCATGTTTTAAAATTTTGTATTTTCTTTTAAACATTATTTCATATATACAAACTATTACTCCCTCCGTCCCATTTTATGTGGCAACATTTTCTTTTTGGTCAGTCCCAAAAAGAATGTCACATTTCCTTATATGGTAAGTTTATAAAGGTACAATTCCTCTTTTTATCCTTGTTGGTCCCACTTAATCTTAAAATAATACTCCAATACATTTATGAGGAGAGAGAAAAAAGAGTCTACTTTTTAAAGGGCAATTTGGTAAACATTTCAAAGTCTTCATTTATTTCTTAAACTCCGTGCCCGGTCAAGTGTTGCCACATAAAATGGGACGGAGGGAGTAATTTACAAGTCAATAGTTTAAATAAACCAGGATACAAAATCAGGAATTTAAAATTATGATTCCGCCTATATGCACACTCTCTTTTTGTTTAAAAATGATACTAAATGGCATTCCATGAGAATGACTAAAGTAGTTAATTAAAATAATTGAAAAGATTAAGAGATAATGATCAAAAACACATATGTATTATTAATTTTTTGTTAGTTTTCTACTTGAACGATCAGGTATTTATGTTTCATGCCTGAACTATCACCAATTATTTTTTAAAACATGTATGTGAATTAATGATTCAATTGTCACGTGGATGAAGTTTTATGGGCAGAGTAAGTTGTCACACATTATTTTGACAATTGTGTTCAAATACTTGGTTTAGTAAACTTTAGGGTGTTCTGATAATGTAACGACATGTTCCCGTCGTTATAGAAAAGCCAATGGGAGAAAAATTGGGGTCGAGTTTTTTTCCCGTAGTATTTGAATTTTTCCAACCTAGTCCAGATTTGGACGAAATTGGAGTCATTAAGGTGTAGGGAAATCTGGTATCAATCGGGTGATTTATTTATGATTTTGATTACATGAGTGGATAGATAACTCGTTAAGAAATTCGTACGACTTTACGGAATTGAATTCGGGTAGGTAGAACTCCCGAAATCGATCTTAGCGTGAAGGCGATTTTCTGAGCATCGTTGGTTAGAGGTGTGTTGTGAAATGGAGGTCTTGGAATTATTAAAATAGCTCACTGTTTTGTGCAAGCCGCTTTGGCGCTGATTTTGGTCGCTCTGGCGGGGCCGCTGTAGTGGGGTGAGGAGCGATGTGGTGGGCTAGACGCGACTTAAGGTCGTAAATAAACATCTAAACAACCTTATTCTACACTTTTTTATTTTTAGAGCTAAGGAACGAACCTCAGGCGACTCTTGACAGTTTTTCACCATTCTTGAGGCTAAAGATAAGCTTTTCAATCCCTGAATCCGTTTTTCGATCCGTAGAACGTAATAGAATGAGTAATTATCGATGGGGGAGGGCTTTGATCTAGATTCTATAGTGGAAACGACCCTATTTTGGATACTTGGGATCATGGGTTTGATCTAGGGTTCATGGAATTGTTAGTAATTCGGATAATTAGTGATTGTTTATTGATTCTCGTGTTATTATGATTGTTTGTAGACCAAGAACAAGCGGAACGAATCCAGAAAGGGAAGGATCAAGTTTCTTAGGGTTTCAAGCTTGTTTCGAGGTAGGTGATGGTTGTGATTCTATGATTGTGTGATGTATGTTTGTTCTTGCTTCATTATGATAGTGTATATGAATGTTGCATTATTGATCACACTTGTTGTAAATGAGATAGATGAATGAAGATTGCCATGAAATCATGACTTAAATGTATGATCTTGAGGATATACTTGTGATTGTGATTGTGGTGTGTTGAATGGATCGGTTGCCACGTCCCGGCATAACTAACTTGGATCAGTTGCCACGCTCCGACATAATTATGGGATCGAATGCCACGTTCCGGCATAATCATTGGATCGGGTATCACATTCCGGTATGCTAACTGTTTTGGTTTGGGTTGTAGTAGTGGTTCTCCCATCGGAGGGTTAGTGTGGGTGCCAATCACGACAGTCTGGGTCGTGACAGATAAATAGTTGATAATAATTTAGATAGAAAAAATAAACATCTAATAGTTTGGATATAAAACTCACAAAAACATGATACTTCAAGTGTATTTTTCAACATTATCTCTTTATCGAATGATACAGTTTTAAGTACAAATATTAATAATAACATAAATATTATCATATATTAAATAATCTAAATTTCAGAAAAAAATACGATCACATAAATATACTATATAAGATATTAAAAATATTTTAATCATTTTAAGTTTTGTGTCTATTTAAATTAAGCTATATAAATTGAAATTAATGCAATTGAAGGAATATTAAATTTCTAAATAATACAGTACATGATATAATAGAGTATATACTTTGCATAATGGATCCCACTATAAATATGTGTATAATCATGACTTCATCACTTGTTTTAAAACTAGTTTTAAAATAAAATAAAAAAACTTATGTGTTGTAAATCATTTTGATGGTTAAATGGATGACCATAACTCCTTGGTTAATTTCCCTCCTTTATGAGTAGTAATGTTGTTGATAATGTGGTCAAATGGATGACCATAACTCCTAGGTTAATTTCATCCTTTATTGGTAGTTATGTTGTTGATAATATAGTTAATTGGATGACCATAACTCCTAGGTTTATTTCCTCCTTAATGGGTAGTAATTCTCAAGGTTTAATGTAATGTTTATGACACCCTTTGGTATTCCTCAATGTAATCCTATAAATAGTGGTGTTGAGAATAATGTTGATGAGACTTGAAAGAAAGAAAGTTAGCTTATATTGTTCCTCTTGTCTTATATTCTTCTTCTCTTCCTCTTTATATTGTTCTTTTGTTCTTAAGTTCAACAATACGTTATCAACACGAAGTCTCAAGGTTGAACAACATTTCTTGTGAGGTATCCATTTATAATCTAATGTTAAAATTATTAAAATGTGGCTATACTTTTTCTACTTTACATTTTGTTTATAATTCAATGAAAAAAGGCTAACTATTTATCGATTTTGCGAAGAGAAGATGAAGGTCACTGTTTAGTGAAAAAATAATAATAAAAAAAAATGAATGGATTACAAATTCTAGTGTTTTCTGTTCTCAATGGAAAAAGTGAATTATCTATACTATTGATTAATTTTTAATGAAAAGACTTTAGCTAACAATTTTACTAAAAGTTATTTTTGTTATTTGTGAGGCATAATATTAATTTAGATTGTATGCTAATTTTACTTTGATGGAAAAAAAAGTTTTGCTACTTAATTATTTACTCATTGACTATATTACTCTAATATAATTATTTTCTATGATAGTTTTATCATGTCGAATTTATCAAAGCTTGAGTTCGTGGCACTTGACATTTCTGGAAATAATTACTTGTCATGGGTACTCGATGCTGAAATTCACCTTGACGCTAAAGGTCCTGGTGCCACTATTACCAATGGCAATACAGCGTCGAGTCAGGACAAAGAAAAGGCAATGATTTTCCTTCGTCATCATTTGGATGAAGGATTGAAGGTTGAATACCTTACAGTGAAAGATCCACTTGAATTGTGGACTGGTTTGAAGGAAAGGTATGACCACCTTAAGGCAACGGTATTGCCAAGGGCTCGTTATGAATGGATTCACTTGCGGTTACAAGGTTTTAAAACTATATGTGAATATAATTCTGTTGTATACAAAATTACTTCCCAATTGAAATTATGTGGGGAAGATATAAAAGATGAGGACATGTTGGAAAAGACTCTCACAACTTTTCATGCCTCAAATTTGGTATTACAGCAGCAATATCGTGAAAGGGGATTCAAAAAGTATTCTGAGTTGATCTCATGCCTTCTTGTGGCTGAGCAACATAATACTCTTTTATTGAAAACCCATGAGGCCCGTCTCACGGGAACTGCTCCGTTACCGGAAGCAAATGAGGTTGAAGCACATGGCCAGTCTGAAAGAAGACAAAATAAAAATCAGGGCCAAAATAATGTGTGTGGACGTGGCAATGGCAGAGGACGTTATAATAATCGTCATGGTGGTGGTCGCCACAAAAGGGAGAACAATATGGGTTCTCAAAGCAATCCTTCAAGAGGCAATTGTCATCGTTGTGGCATGAAAGGGCATTGGAAGAATGAATGCCGAGCAGCTGAGCATTTTGTTAGGCTTTATCAAGATTCCTTGAAAAGAAAAGGAAATAAAAATGGTGCATCTTCTTCTAATGCTCGGGTGGAGTCACACTTGACTTATAAAAATGATGTCGAGGCAGGGCCTTCACAAAAATATGATGACATTATTGAAGCAAATTTGGCTTTAAAAGATGATGATTTTGATGACCTTGATGATATTACTCATTTGGAAGTTGAAGACTTCTTTGGAGATCAAAACTAATGTTTGATCATTTGATTGGGGAAAATAATTATGTTGTTTTATTTATGTGCTTTTAATTGTTATGTTTTTCCTTATGTTGTTTTTATATTCAGAAAAAAAAAGTAATTTTATTTTCTTGCATAGTTGTTGATTTTTCATATTTCTTATGATGTACTTTT
>NW_006239143.1:158180-159377 GCF_000226075.1 Solanum tuberosum | reverse complement strand
CTTTTGCGAGGTTGTTGGCTCTAATAATAAGATTAAGAACACAATTTCCAGATTATGCAATAAAGACAATTCGTCTTAATAATGCTGGTGAGTTTACATCGCAGGCCTTTAATGATTATTATTTGTCCATTGGGATAACAATTGAACATCCAATTGCTTATGTTTACACTCAAAATGGTCTAGCGGAATCTTTGATTAAGCGCCTCCAATTGATAGCTAGATCATTGTTAATGAGGACAAACTTACCTGTTTCAATATGGGGGCATGCATTTGCATGCAGCAGCATTGGTGCGCATAAGGCCAACTAGTTATCATGAATTCTCTCCATTACAGTTGGTTTTTGGTCATGAGCCAAATATTTCCCATCTTAAATTTTTTGGGTGCGTGGTATACGTTCCAATTGCCCCACTACTACGCACAAAGATGGGTCCCCAAAGAAGGTTGGGAGTGTATGTTGGGGTATGAATCTCCTTCTATCATCAAATATTTGGAACCTATGACAGGAGATATATTTACGGCAAGGTTTGTTGATTGTCATTTTGATGAATCAATATACCCAACATTAGGGGGAGAACATAAGCAGTTGAAAAAAGAGATAGATTGGAATTCATTATCTCTATCTCAATTGGATCCTCGAACAAATGAATGCGAGCAAGAGGTTTAAAAGATAATTTATTTGCAAAATGTTGCAAATCAACTGCCAGATGCATTTACTAACCTTCCAAGGGTTGCTAAATCTTATATTCCAGCAGCAAATGCTCCAGTTCGAGTTGATATCCCGATAGGACAAATTGTTAAAGCAAATGAGTCAAAACCACGTTTAAAACGTGGTAGGACAATTGGTTCAAAGGATAAAAATCCTCGAAAAAGAGAAGGAACAAATGATCATGAAGATCATACCATGGAGGAAATTGCTCAAGAAGAGCTCCCAGATATAACAAATGATAAGACCACAAAGAAGGTCCAAATAACTGAAAATAATGAGAATGAAGAAATCTCAATAAGTTATGTCTTGACGGAAAAAAGGTGGAATCGAAATAATATTGTGGTAGACAATATTTTTGCTTATAATGTTGCTATTGAAATAATGCAACAAGGTGAGGATGTTGAACCAAAATCTGTCAATGAATGCAGACAGAGAAATGATTGGCCAAAATGGAAAGACGCAATTCAAGCGGAATTGACTTCACTTAAAAA
>NW_006239143.1:152228-157772 GCF_000226075.1 Solanum tuberosum | reverse complement strand
GGTAGATACAATTACCTTCAGGTATCTAATAAATCTGGCAGTTCATGAAAAGCTTGAAATGCGTCTAATGGATGTTGTCACAGCCTATTTATATGGCTCATTAGACCACGATATTTTCATGAAAGTTCCCGAAGCATACAATGTGCCTGAAGCATATGAAAATTCGCAAGAAAATTGTTCGATAAAGCTTCAGAAATCCTTATATGGATTGAAACAATCAGGGCGAATGTGGTACAATTGTCTTAGCCAATTTTTGCTAAAGGAAGGGTACAAAAATGACCCTATTTGTCCTTGTGTTTTTATAAAAAGGTCTGGATCTGATTTTGTTATAATAGTTGTGAATGTTGATGATTTAAATATCATTGGCACTCCTAAAGAGCTTTCAAAAGTTGTTGAGTGTTTAACGAAAGAATTTGAAATGAAAGATCTTGGTAAGACAAAATTTTGTCTTGGCCTACAGATTGAGCATTTGAAAAATGGAATTTTTGTCCATCAATCAACATACACAGAAAAGGTTTTAAAGCGATTTTACATGGATAAATCACATCCATTGAGTACCCCGATGGTTGTGAGATCGCTTGACATACATAAAGATCCATTTCGACCTCAAGAAAATGATGAAGAGCTTCTTGGCAATGAAACTCCATATCTTAGTGCCATTGGGGCGCTTATGTATCTTGCTAATAATACTCGACCAAATATATGTTTTGCAGTAAGTTTATTGGCAAGATTCAGCTCATCCCCAACAAAGAGACATTGGAATGGAGTCAAACATATATTAAGATATCTTCAGGGAACCATTGATATGGGATTATTTTATTCTAATAAATCCAAGTCAGAAATGATTGGTTATGCAGATGCTGGATATTTGTCTGATCCACATAAAGCTCGATCTCAGACAGGTTATTTATTTACATATGGAGGCACAACTATATCTTGGAGTTCAATGAAGCAAACATTAGCTGCTACTTCTTCAAATCATGCAGAAATAATAGCCATCCATGAAGCAAGTCGGGAATGTGTTTGGTTAAGATCAATGACTCAACATATTCAAGAAATGTGTGGTTTTCTATGGAAAAAGATATTCCAACTACATTGTATGAAGACAATGCTGCATGTATAGCTCAGCTGAAGGGAGGATATATTAAAGGAGATAGAACAAAACACATTTCACCAAAATCTTTTCACTCATGATCTTGAGAAGAAAGGTGAAATAAATGTTCAACAAATTCGCTCAGTTGATAATTTAGCGGATCTTTTCACTAAAGCATTACCAACCTCAACATTTGAAAAGTTGGTATTCAAGATTGGAATGTGTCGTCTCCAAGAAATTAAATGATGTTCGCAACAGTGAGAGTAAACTACGCGCTGCACTCTTTTTCCCTTGACCTAGGTTTTATCCCAATGGGTTTTCCTGGCAAGGTTTTTAACGAGGCAGCAAACAAAGCGTATTGCAAGATATGTGTACTCTTTTGTCCTTCACTAAGAATTTTTTTTCCACAGGGTTTTTTCTTAATAAGGTTTTAACGAGGCATATTATCTATCAATGGTCATCCAAGGGGGAGTGTTGTAAATCATTTTGGTGGTTAAATGGATGACCATAACTCCTTGGTTAATTTCCCTCCTTTATGAGTAGTAATGGTTGTTGATAATGTGATCAAATGGATGACCATAACTCCTAGGTTAATTTCATCCTTTATTGGTAGTAATGTTGTTGATAATATAGTTAATTGGATGACCATAACTCCTAGGTTTATTTCCTCCTTAATGGGTAGTAATTCTCAAGGTTTAATGTAATGTTTATGACACCCTTTGGTATTCATCAATGTAATCCTATAAATAGTGGTGTTGAGAATAATGTTGATGAGACTTGAAAGAAAGAAAGTTAGCTTATATTGTTCCTCTTGTCTTATATTCTTCTTCTCTTCCTCTTTATATTGTTCTTTTGTTCTTAAGTTTTACAATATTATGTTTAATTAAGTATTGAGTAGTTCATACATGAGATTCACCAACATATTTATTACTGTTTGATTAACTTATCAGTAATCAGTGGTGGAAAAGTATTGTTGCAAGTAAGATTTGAGCACACGAGCACTAGCTCATTAAAGATGTCTAAACACACGAGTTTGGCTCATTAAAGATGTCTAAACACACATTCAAGACATTTTAAATCACTAAGCTATAACAATCTATTATGTCAAGGGTGTCCAAAATATGTTATTTAATCACTTCGTATATCATTTTACTTTTATATGCAGTATTTTTTTCCGATGAAGGGTGTCCAATTGAACACCCTGGCATACATGTGCCTACGTTCCGACATTTTTATTACTCTTTTGATTTCAAATATCCTTGCAGTTTTCTTTTTATACGCCACTTGCTTATTGGACTTTAGAGATAAAATTGCTCAAAATTAACCCATATTAATGCCGGATGTTATTCTTTTTATTCTTAAATATAATTTAATTAATTATTTAAAATGTGGTAAGAGGGAATAATTCTTTGCCATCAACTCCTGATAATTCATCCATATAAAAGTTGTAAAATCACCACATTGTAAATCATTAAATTCTCTGATTGAATACTTGAATTTCATTCTAGTAGAACTTATTAATATCATTACTCGTTCATCCATTTTGGACATTTATCAAGCTTGTTTGGAGATATCACCATCGAAGATATCATTTAGACTGGGGCTAAAGCAAGCTACATTTGTTCAATATTATTAAATTCAGACAATTTATCTGAGGTCACTTCTTATTTACAACTTTTCTTGCTTAAGTATATTTCACATTTTAATCAATCCAAACCATGTGTCCTTTAAATCTCGTGTACAAATTTAACTGTATCTCTTTAAAAATAAGCAATGTACAATTCCATTATTACAACCCGGCATACCACTATATACGAAGCCTCTATACCAAATAATAATGCACGTATTGTTAGGACAAAAATTTGTTAAGAAATCCATGCACGTATCGCTTGATCTATAAAAAAAAAATTAATTAATACACAATTTTTAACATTTGAAATAAAAGATCCAAGTGTAAATAAATTTCAAAACAAACTTTATAAAGCTTCAATAATAAATGCACAAATCATTCTCAAACCATGCGGATTAAGGAATTCAACTGCTCTCGATACAATAAGAGGAAAATTTAAAGTTTAAGAAATTCAAATTTGACTTTGATCAACATTTAATTAAAATAACTCTATATAAATAATTTAATAATTTAACAGGTTTGAATATAATTTTTAATTAAATAGCATATTTGGTTTGTTTGTGTTGTTGCGAACCTGGTGCGATCGCAACTGTGAAATTTTTCTTACGGTAGCGATCGCACCTCAATACCTAACTATTGGCCGACATATGAAAGGGCCAGTAAGGAGAAGGGCTAAAATGGAAATTTACAGGTGAACTAGCATACGTTTTTTTTTTGGTTGCATTATTAGTTTAGGTGCAACTTGTTCCACCGACAGTACAGGAACTATATAATTCATTGGTTCAAAATGTAATATAGTACTTTAACAGCTTGTGTGGATGCTGGTTACCTATTGTATTATATTATTAATTTAAATATAATGTTTATTTTGATTATAATGGTGATAAAAATTTCAATTTAGGTTATCAATTTGATATAATTATGTCATTACTTATTTTTTTATTTTGTCTTTATTTAATATTATAAAAAATATTATCCTTTCTTTTTGTTACAGTTCTATTCAGTATCCTATTCTTTTCATAAATTATCTTTTAAAGGATTGATTATAAAATTATGTAACGATAAAAAATAAAATAATTTATCTAAATATTATATTATTAAAATAATATACAAAGCCTAAAGAATATAAAGGGAAACGGGAAAGAAACACAAGGAAAGGACAATGTTTGGGGTGTACAAAAAATACAATTATACACTCACTCGTGAGGCTTTTTATAGCTTGATAATGGTTAATATACTTTTATATGTTTTCACTTTAAACTTTTTAACGACTAAAACTAAATGATTTGATTTGATATAA
This sequence comes from Solanum tuberosum, assembly GCF_000226075.1. Lineage (NCBI taxonomy): Eukaryota > Viridiplantae > Streptophyta > Magnoliopsida > Solanales > Solanaceae > Solanum > Solanum tuberosum. The sequence goes on along the minus strand of NW_006239143.1, from coordinate 153,749 downwards.
ACACTTGATAAATTTTATTAGTATAGTCATCATCATTAAATTTTGTCTAGCTGCGATGTTATTTTCTTTTTCTTTAGCATATAAAATTGTGGAATAACCCTCATACCTACTCTTTTAATAAACTGAAAGAGGACAAAGAAAAGGAGATGATGCCTTACTTCTCAATAATTATTATATACGAGAAATGGCCATCTCAATTTCCTTTAAAAAAATATGATGTAAAAAAGAATCACCATATATTTACACATAATAATGAGTAAATAAAATATTTATCTTTTATATACACTCATTATGATTAATTAATATATTTTATTACCTTAATATATCACTTAACCATAATAAAATCAAATTAATTGGATGAAGAAATCAAATATGAGTAAGTTTTTCTTCATTATGGAATCCATTTCATATGCATGCACTTATTTTTAGTATGATATATTCCGCACCTAATGGTGGTTGGTTTTTGGATTTTCTTAAGTTAATCACATGGAGGATTGTTCTTTTTATTTATTAACTATTATTACATTATTAATAACCAAAACGGTCATATCAAAGAAAGGAAGATGGTGTCTCATCACCTCAATACCTATTCGGGAAATGAACATCTTAACTTCCTTTGAGAAGTATATATATACTAGAGGGATATGGCCTGTGATTAGCACGGACCCAATATTTTACAACATGGAGTAGTGGATGCTTGAAGATAAATAAACTAGGAAAAACTTCAAAATATGACAAACATTCATATATATTCAAGAAAAATAACTACATTTTTTTTTCATGTTATATGGATATAATTAGACTATAAATAGCAAAGTTAATTATGTACAAATAAATAATTTTTTGTATATATAATTAATATAATAAATAAATATTAAATAGGAAAGTAATTATTGAATGCCTAATTAATTATGGCAAACACATTTGTGATCTTTTCCCATGTTTACCATCATCAATTTTTTCTCTTTCATCAATATTCATACATCACATACTTTCTGATTTTTTTCCCCCCAAATTCATTCAAATTCAAGATCCATTACATCACTGCAGGAGCGATTTTTGTGATTTTGTATCCATTAGATATCTTCTAATTGCATATTTATCTCATTTTTATGAACATTATATATCTACACATCTACACTTTCTTCTATTTTCATAGGGTTTTGATTCAAGAATTTGTTTATCCATTTCAATGGCTGAAATTGATACTTCGAGGAGGGTTACGAGAGATATACATTTATTTGACAAATTGTTGGATGAACTACCTTCTTTTGATTTGTGTATTACTCAACAACAAGTCAAAATTTCAGGCTCTATTGCTACAATGGAGAACGAAAGAAGAACAAAAAAATTGTCCTCTGGTATTGAAATTGTTAGAAAATTTGATTTCGTAGGTGTATAGTTATAAAAAAATGAGTACAAGAAGAACATGAACAAAAAAGAGATTAAGGGTTCTTTGATTGTCAATTTTGTATATAGTAGAATACTTATATACATAGACATTTGTATTATTATATAACC
>NW_006239143.1:126715-151683 GCF_000226075.1 Solanum tuberosum | reverse complement strand
ATATATTGGTGTATTCATATTTTGTTTAACAACTAGTGTATCTTTTGCCATGTAGTTCGCCTAATTCAAAATCGAAATACTTAACCTTCATTCACAAATTCAACAATTTGCTTACATACAATAACTTGAATTAACAAAAAATATTATTAATACCTTCACGACGCCAGAATAAGAATTATGGAGACAACAAGAAAATTGAGTATGATGTATCACATTTTTTGTTAAACTGATAAAGAATATGATATGATATGTTTTTAAATGAGTAATTTTCAGTTATAAAGTTAATTATGGGAAGTTGCTCATTGTATGGACGTAATGTAAGGATAGTGGGTTATATTTAGAGTCTAATTCCTTTTTTTAGTTTGTTGTAACTTAAAGATGTATTAAATGTAATAAAAATAAAAAACTATACAAAAATACAGCGAAAAAGTGATATAAATTATAGTCATTTATTGTAAATAGCGTACTTATAGCTATTGGTATTCATTAACCCTATAAATATAGTTATTTTTGTAAGTTGCTCAATAAACTATAGGCACTTGTACTCTATTGATGCAGAAATATGTTGAAAAAATATTTAAAAGTTATATTGGAGAACACTTTGCATTTTACATAGCCAAAATAAAATAACACAAATAATGCCTAATTGAACTACCACACATAATTTTTTTGGGCAAACTACATAAATCCCACTAGTTTAGGTCCTAATTATTAATATTCCCGATAGTTTCAAATATTACTTCCTCTACCATATTTCATGCTTAGGATACATGAGTTTGAATCCGTGAGATACATGTATCTACCGAATGGACAATTAATTCTGAAAATTTAAATTAATCAAATCCCTTAATATAAGGCGGAAATCAAGGAGTGTATCTATATTTAATTAATTTCATTTTATTATTATTTGAAATGATAAATTCATTAATATTATTAATAAAAAACAAAAACATGTATATCTTGATCATGTAATTTGATTAGTTTCATTACATTACTCTTAAAATAATAAATTCATTAATTTGATGTATCTATTATAAATATATGATGTATACAACAAACCAAACACTTAGATATATGAGTATCATACAAGTACATTCATATGTATCATAGAAATATCTACTATTAATTTCGTGTATTTGTTATATGGGTCTAGTATTAATTTCATATATCTATTTATATGATCTAATTTTAGTTTCATGTATCTAGTATTAATTTGATGTATCAAGTGTCAATTTCATACATTATATTCAAAACATGTATCTCGGATACATAGTATGCATATACATATAATTATGTATTCTAAATATGGAATGTAACTGAAACATATAAATTTAGGATCAAATCACGACGGTAGATCAATATCTGTCTTATCATTAATCCAAGAACAAAAGTAAAAAAATTCATAATTCTTCATTCTTTTTTTAGCATCTGAATTTTTTTCTCATAGATACATATAATCTTTATAACTTAGATACACGAACTCTTGATTAGAGACATGTACACCTAATGTGTATCCAATATTGTTGCACTTGCCAATTGCCATGTACTTAATGGTTATTTGTTCTGTTAATTAATGTTTGACATAATTCCTCCATCTTGATTATGTACATAGTTGATCAGGACATCTCACTGCAGTGGTGTTTGCTTTACCTTTTGATTTATCATGTTGCTCGCTTTGCCTAGATCTGACGGACCTCCGGTAGAGTCATTGAAAATTGCACTTTTTCGTCCCTCCGACTAATAAACTTTTGAAGAAGAAGGTCCTCAAGTCGTCAGAGATGAAATTTGAGTCAACTAAAGAGTGAAATTGTTAGGAAAAAATCCTGACTAATTTGGCAGAAAAAAAAAAGCACAAACAAACTACTTGCAAATAACACTAATTGCCATTATATTGTAGGATCCTCTGTACAATAAAATACATGAACTATAATTTTCTAAAGATGTTGCATTATTTGCATTGAATCAGGTAATTGTTTGCAGCAGTTGACACTTGTTAATAAGTGGGAGGTAGGTGGGGGAGATTAGGGTTGGAGATTGGGGGAGATGATGAGAGAAAATATATTTGATTGTTATTAAAATGTTAATTGTGAAGTTTAAATGTAACGATAATTAATCCATCCTAATTTAAGGGATGTGGGTATTATCCTTAATAATGTATGGTATAAAATATTAAAAGTGGTACTATATGTAATTGTTTGAAAGTAGAGGTAATATTAGTATATATTATGTCTAATAAAGTAGTTTTTCCAATTTTGGGCTTTCCCTTCATCTTGAAAGTTAAAGAACCTTGACTGGTGTTTGTAGTCATCGTGCAACACTATCCAAGGTCTGAGATCTGCACAATCAGAATCCCAATATTTTAAATTTTACAAACGTAAGCAATATACCTGGAAGTTGGCGGGTTGATTTTCAAGTTCAAAATCTAAATAAGTGAATACATTTTATGAATTACCACCGCAGTTTGATGTACCAAATATGCAAAATAAATATATCTCTATTAACTTGGAAGCTGAGAGGTCTTATATGATGGGTCCAAAAGGTGCATATTATTTGCTATCGGAGAAAGAAGACTTAAGTGAAATAATTATACTTAAAATGAAGAAGGAAAAGACATTTTGAATAGCTAGAGAATGTATCTTGTTGCATAGATAATCTAACATGACATTTGTGTCTAGTCTGCACAAAATCAGGTTCTTCAATTCTATCCCTGATACAAATACCTTCTAGCAGTAATCATTTGCAATGAAAATACCTTTTAAATACCTTCTAGCAGTAATCATTTCTAAATCTGCTTGACAGGGCACCTGAAAAATGCAAATAAGAATTAAGTTAACTAATCATGTGTGTAAGCAGATGCAGATCCCCTCTTTCAGGGTGGTTTGGATATTCACATGGCAAAGGTTCAGAAATTTTGTAAGGCAATATAATGACCATTTTATCAATCTGCAGGTTGTGCATATACATAGCAAGAGACTGCAATTAAAGCATCAATTATATATTATATATCTTACGAATCCAATATTCTGATGGAGTGAGCACAAGTCAGTCTAATAAGACACACCTACCCCACCAAATTATGGGAGAAAACATACAAATATAGCCAAACTAATGTATAGTAGGATCATGAATGTACTTCAAAGCTTAAAATGTTTATTTATTTGAATAAGTACTAAAAAGTAAGAAATAGAATCAGATCAACATGCAACATAGAGTAGATTTTATATGAATTGACTCTACCAAAGATAGTTTTTAAAAAAAAATTAAATATGTAATAGCAAAAAAATTCAGCACCATTTTGTGATGGGGTACTAACATAAATATGACATTATAAACAGTGTGAGTCCTCTCAAACGCACGCTTGTATTATATTAGTCAAATGGATAATGACAATGATACTTTTGAATATCTTTCTAATTCCTTTGACTTATTTACTCAGCTCTGTATGTTAAACAACAGAAAGAAGGACATTGACTTTCTACCATGCTCACTACAATACCTCAATCCAATAACTAATGATATTCACTAGCAAACATGTTCATCTAAACTTAATTGTTAGAAAATTCTTCTCGACACATAGTTAGGCTAATAAATAAGTGGATAAGAAAGGGCTTCTGCGTATAACATAGAAAATGAGCATCCTGGCAGGCTAAGAACACTAAATAAGATTGGCAAGCTAAGAACATACCTAAACATATTGTTTACAAATAGGATACGGAGCTAAAACAAATAAAACAGGAAACAGTACTTCTTTAATGCTTATACAGAAAGGTGTTTAATGTACTTCAACCTTAGTTATAATTACACAAATTTAAGAGTTCAAAAATTAGATATACCTTTTACACTAATGTAAGTCCCAAACTATAATACATCTAGCTAGAAGGTAAAACACTATACCAAATGTTGGAAAGTAGTCTATAACTAAAACGCACGGGCCCAACACATTATCAAAACGAAAATACATAATCATAATCAATTGAGTTTATTTTTTGCACATCTTGTGAACATAAGAATATTGTATCTCCCAAGTATTACAGTCAACCGTTATAAGATATAATACCAAAAAATATACTAAGGGGTCGTTTGGTAGAGTGTATAGGAATAATGCAAAATATAGTGTATTAGTAATGCTTGCATTAGTAACGCTTGTATTAGTTATGATAAGATTTTTTTATACAATGTTTGGTTTGGTGTACTAAAAATATTATGCATTACATAGTTTTTTTATAAAAAATATTTGTTTACCAAAATACCCTCAACAAATACAATGGAAAGGATGTAAAAAAAGTTTTTGAGAGCAATTATGTCTTTAATAATGTTAATGCATGCATTAGAACCCATTGCATTACTAATGCATAAAAATAGATGGTTTTAGTAATACACTCTTCAATACACAATAGAGTGTATTACTAATACAAGCATTAGTTATGCATAGGTTAGAAAAGTGTACCAAACAAGGTACTAATAATACATCAAGCTAATGCAAGCATTATTTTCTCCAATACACTCTACCAAACGACCCATTAAACTGTTTAATATCTTCAAGGACACTATATATACGCTAACACGTTTTTCTCTATGAATATACCCACTGTAATGCGAGGAGGAGTAGTCAGTTTTTGCATTCTGAAAATAACAACATATAGGAGCTTCATCTTCCCTTCGGAAAGAAGGTAAGCAAACAAAATTACGATAAAATGTAAAAACTTTTATATGAGAGATAAGTTTCAGAAATTGTAGAGGAGTGATCTCAAAGAGTTAAAGACTCAACTATGCTATGAACGAGAAATCTAGAAGATCTAATGGCTCAACTATGTTATCAAGAAAAAACATGGTAGATTTAATTATTCCCCTTGAAGCCACTCCATAATGGATATTACTCGTTCATTCCAATTAGAATGATTTTTCAATGGAGAGAATACGTGACCTTAGACAGGGAGGAGGAAGTGCAGAAAAGTAGGAAGGTTCTATTTAGAGTTTGTTTGGATGGTCTTATTGCTTTCAAATTTTAAGTCAAAAGCCATAAGGTAGAATTTCTAACTTATGGGTTTTGGCTTATTTTTGTCTTTTATGCTTAAAAATAAGTGCTTATGAGCACTTTTTATTTACTCAAACACTTCAAAAGTGCTTAAATTTGACGTAAAAACACTTAAAATAAATCAATCCAAATAGGACCTTTTGTGCATACATTTGATAAAAACAAATTTATTGATGAAAGGTAATGAAATAAATCATTCCAGATGAAACTCATCAATCCATCACTGCATTACCAGGAAAACATAGAAAGTAAAAGAAGGAAGAACTTGAATCCTCCAAAAATCAAAGTATAATATTTAATTAGTTGACTCCCTATTATATTAAAGGTGTATGTGTCACGACCCACACCGTCGTAATTGGCACCCACACTAACCTCCGGTGGGAGAACCGATACTACAACCCAAACTAACAAATTTTATGAAAACTAAAGCATTTAAAGTTACGGAAGCAGGTTTAAATGACAATAAAAATGGAGTCCCCATAAACTCCAAGGTTTTAACAAACAACTAACCAAACTAATGCGGAAGAACAAACCCCTAGAACTTGAAAGTCATTGTACCAAAACTCTACTAACGACAAGTCTAAGAATAAGGGGTACAACCCCGAAGCTAAACAAAACACCTTAAACAAATAGTATGAGTCCGAAAAGAATGGACTTAAACAAGAGAGATCCATGGCATCCTAAAAGAACTGGCTCACCCTTGAATCCAGTCACGCTCAATAGTCACTTAGCTGAGGTCTATCAATAACCGCCTGAAGATGCTCTGTACTCAACAAAGAACAAGCAAGTGCAGTATCAGTACACAACCACAGTGTACTGGTAGGATCACGCGGCTATTCCAATAAGTAAAACACATGCAAGTAACCACAACATTCTAAAACAGGCATATACCGAACATATACAATATTAGTCATCTTTTCAGGATCAATGTAGCATCCCACATTCTCAATAATACACATTGGTTATCAATTTAGAGCAACATACAGTCTTCCAATATCAATCATCATTGGATATGAACAATTCAATGATCTTCTCACGGAACCCAATTCAATGGTCCTCTCATGGAACCCACACCCAAACTATTAGCATACCAGAACGTGGTATCTGATCCAGTGTTTATGTCGGAACGTGGCAACCGATCCCATATTTATGCCGGAACGTGACAACCGATCCCAGTTAGTATGTCGGATCATGACACCCGCCCATTCAACAAACCACAATCACAATCACAATGTATATTCTCACAATCATACAACAAAATGTGATTCATGACATACATTTATTCAATTATCCTCATTTACGATTAGGTGATTAATAATGCAACATTCGCGTACATACATGCATTATAATGAAGCAATTACAAACATATATCACACCAACATGAAATCATAATCATCACCTACCTCGAATCCAAGCTTGAATCCCCTAAGACACTTGAATCTGCTCTTTCCGCTTGTTCTAGGTCTACAAACAACAATTTATATGCAAGGATCAACAATCAAAGGTCTAATTATCCGGATTATAACAAACCCAATAACTCTAGACCAAACCCTTGGGTCTCATACTCAATTTAGGGCATTTTTCACCATAAATTACAATCAAAACCCTCCCCCATCGATAATTACCCAAGAAACTAAGTTTTACGGATTAAAACATGGATTCGGGGAGTAAAAACCTTACCTTTTAGCCCCAAGAATAGTGGAAAACCATCAAGAAAACACTTGGGGTCATTCTTTAGCTCTCAAAGTCAAAAAGTGCAGAATAAAGACGTTTTGGGGTTTATTTACGACTTTAAGTCGCGTTTGGCCTGCCACATCGGCCCTCACCCCGCTACAGCGGCACCGCCAGAGCGACCAAAACCACCGCCAAAGCGGCTTGCACGAAACAGTGAGCTATTTTAATAAACAGTCGATGTCAATTTACAGAACTCAAATAGAGTTGAGGTCGATCTCATAGAGAATTTCTTTAAAGATAAGGTTTCACTGTCGCGTTTATTCGAATGTCGTTATTATCTCCTAAACAAATAGCAACAGAAAGTAAATTGGGTGTGATTGAGGTGTTATAATTACCAAAACTTGCAATCAAAATCCAAATTAACGACTAACATACTATTTCATTATAGAGTTGATTCAATTAATTAAGAGAAACCAGAATTGTGTTCACCATAACGTTAGTTTTAATGTTCTTCCATAATTGAGTTTCAGGTGATTCACTGTTTACAAATTCATTGCGAGTTAATTTTATCTGACACTTCTCAATCTAATCAGACAATTTTCACTCACGTCTTCTCAGCCTTAGAGTGTTACTAACATTGACCCTCGCTTACAATGGTTTGAGGTTAAAGTTCTTTTCTCTCGAACTTAAACTTTAACTCCAATTCGTTAGTTTAGTTCAGCTTTTTCCTAACTGATATTTTTCTCTCGAACAAATACCAGATACAGGCTTAATCTAATGCATGCACTCATCAGATTATACAGATAATGAAAGTTAAAACTATAGATTGTAATCACTGAATGCCTTTCACTCGTTTTACGAAATTACAATTAAAACTTCATCATGGATCCCACAACCCCAGTTGTGGTGTTTAGCCACTCATGACTTCACGTAAACAATCAGCAATAAGGAATGAAAACATATTAAAAATGTACTTAGGAAAATGAGCAAATCAATAATCACTTCGATAATTTGTAAACTGGAAATCCGAACTTCAAACTGAATTCAATATCCGAAATTGAAAATCACAAACTGAAAATAATGGAAACTCAGTCGTCGTTCATGCTAAGATAAAATAATACATAAAAACTGACCTAATTAATTCAAATAGAATGTTTAAAAAAAAGTCCTACTTAGAGTAGGACTAAACTATCGCGCTATTTCACGCCCACTTCTATGTCCCGTCACGGTCTGTGAAGCCCTTCGTGGCCTTAACTTGGACATCCCAAAGATTGGGTCTTCAACGCATTGTCACTGGAAAGGTTACCACAGACAACATCACGATCCGTCTAGCTCTTCACTGTCCATAAAGATGTCCATGATCTTTACTTCAACTTTCCCAAGTTAAGTCTGAAATGCTAACACACTGGATCAGGACCATGATCAACACCACGGGCCATCATGTTTACCACGGCCCGTATAGGTGCCCGTGGTCTTAACTTAGCCTCCATCACTTTGTAACTTCCCTTAGTCTCTTTACTGGTTCCACACCACGATCACTATCACGGGACGTCATGTTGACCACGGCCCGTAGAACCTTACGTGGTCTTCATTTGGTAGTTCATACCCATCTTCTCAATGCCCAAACACTGCTTCAACCTCACGGGCTCAACCACGGACCGTTATGAAGGTCACGATCTGTGAAGTTGGCTGTGAACATTACTTGATCATCACTGAATTCTAGTATTAGTTCCTAGTTTTCAAGCATCAAATGTGCCAAGATTTCGCGGCACATCAACACCCTCAACTTAGAACCATTAGTTGTCCTCAAGTGATGAGAAAACAAATACAATCAGCCCACAAATCATTTACATACTTATGACACTACGCAACAACTAATTCCAATACCATTTGTATCTAAAACCTTGAATCTAACATGTAAGGATCAATTTATGACATCTATTTACTCAAAGTCAATCATGTTTATGCCTGTGAATTATCAGCTCACACAATCTACTTTCAAATGCAATCATTGTGTCCTCACACCAAAGAAGTCCCTCACTCATGATAGTTGGGATTGAGTACTACGCTCACGCTCTCAAAGAACTTTAACACTAACAACAAACTATCATAGGCTTGCCCTTGATTTCTACGCTCTATCTTTCAAACACTCGGAATAAGATCATTGTAAGACTTTATTGGCTTTAACATAGGCTCAGGCTAGGCAATGGATTTTTGGTTTCGTGAGTGACTAGTCCCTTGGTTTTCCAAAGTTTCGTTTTCACATAACTCTTTTCTGAGTGATTCCCTCTTTTACTTCATTTCAACAAATCCCAGCAGCCATTATTTTCTTTTTCTTTCTCTTTCCTTCTTTTTCTTTTCTTTTCTTTTCTTCACACTTTTTTTATATGCAATCAACTCATTGGTTGAACCTTCTTTTTCACTTTTTCTTTTCTGTTCGGATTGCAATCACCCTCAACTTAGGCTTTTGGACTGAGTTGTGACATCATATCTTTGTAAACCAAAGAGTATGATATTAACTGGGTAAGAACAAAAATTGGCTTTTAGGCTCAAAACGGGTTCAAGTGATAAGCTTTTTTATTTGGTTATTTTATTTTTAGCTTTTTACTGGTTTAACAAAAATGGCCTACTGATATTTTCCTATCCGGTTATTCTCATATTTAAGCAAGACTACTTGGGCAAGTTCTAATTTCTGCTCCTAGTGTTAGACTTCAATCAAAACTTACACACACACGACACATGACTGCATCTTTCAGTTTCTTGGTTCACCAATTAATTGGTCAGACTAGCCATGTTCAACATATCAGTATCTAAGATGTCATCTAAAGATCCTAACAGTCAAACTCATATTCAGGTCATCATTCTTCACAGACTAGCTGTTGCACAGCTCAACCTACAAAACACCCAAAAACAGTAACATAGAGTCAACCTCTATTTTTTAACAGCTATGGCAGGTTGCTCACCAGCCCCTCCCCAAAAGAAAGGACTTTGCCCTCAAAGTCAATACAGAAACAATAAAACACACAAGGCAAGGAGGAGGGGTCATACCTACGGCGCTCTAGGCGTCGGTCTCCGGATCAGCATTGGCACCCTTACCACCGGGTGCACTTTCAGAACTCATCACATGAGTAGGTTGGTCATCACTCACCGGGGTAGGTACTTCACTCCCAGAAGCTCCAGCTAACACAATGTCTCGTTGTTGTTGCTCACGGACTGCTTTTTCTCTTTCTGCCTTCCTTGATGCCTTGCGGGCTTTCTTTTCCTGCTTTCTTTCCTCTTTGGACAGGTCAGCATGTAACTCTTCTTTAGATTCTTCAGCTTTGTGTTTCCTCTTATCGGATTTACTTTTAGGGAGTTCTCCCCAGATATCGTCCAGATATTGAGTAGTAGGCTGCTCATCGAATATCTTCATTAATGACTCTAGCATGACTGGATTGGGAATCTGTACTGCCTTTTCAGCTAGTTTAGCAACTTGGGCTCGCATTTCGGCTAATTGGCTCTGAAACTCCTCATGATTTCCCGATCTGGAAACCAGTAACTGCGTTTGGACATGGGATTTTAAGCCATCCATTCTATTATTTAGAACAACAAGTTCCTTCCGCATTTCATCCTTGATCTATTTTTTCGTAGCCAACACTTTTGTCTCTATTAGCTGAGGCATTTTGTTGACTATCTGATTGACCAATGTTTTGGTTTGGCGTTGATCTGCAACCAATTTCTCAAGAAAGAGCATAGGGATAGTGATATAGGTACCTGAAGCCTGGGGGTTTGAAGCTGGTGGAGATGATGGTTCCCCCGAAGCTGGTTGTGATGACTCACCCTGCTTAGTTTGAGCTGTAACCTGTGGGATGACTAGTGGCGTATGAGGTACTACCGTTAATGGTCCCGCTGCTCCTGTCTTCCTCCCATGGAGAGGATTATTGACATCCTAAATTCTTGAAGCTGCAGTTATTTTAGATGCCTCCACCAATTTATCCACCAACCTATTAGAAAGAATGTTAGCCTGCAAACAAAGTTTCCCTATCAGACAGGGAAACAGGTAACGTGTTCGCTCATTCAACACCCTATCACACATCTCCGTGGAGATGATCCGACCTATATCACTAGGTAACCGACCATGAGGCAAGCAACCAATGAAGCTAAAGATGGAGACAACATATTATCATTTCCTATGGGTCGCAGCTGAGCTCGAACTATAGACCACTAGACTTTGGCCAGAGAATTAAGGGATGCCTTTGTAATGTGCACACGTAGATCAGACACCCACACCGCTGCCTCTCTTTCTGTGGCTATGTAACCGGCAATCCAACGCATAATGTGCTCTCGGGAAGTCGGGTCCTCCATCTTTGCTTCACTTGTGACAGCATGGTGTTTGGTCTCAAATAAGCCAACAGAAGCCGGTGTTGTATACTCGAGGCCATGTAGCATCCTATTTATTGATTCCTCAAAGACATCCACAACCTTTCCCCGCACAGTGATTGTCTCTAACGGGTCAAATGTGGCTGCCAATGCTTTCTGTGCTCTCTTCAATGATTTTGTTTCCGCAGCCATATTCATCAGAGTAGCGGCATAAATAGCATAGAACTCTCTGGATAGATGGCCGGTGTATTCCTTAGAAGCATTGTTCATCCACTAGAATTTGTGAATCTGGAACAGCCTGTAGATCTCGGAAAAGGCCTGGATATCTGCCATCACTACTCTAGTCTCAGGCATAGGAGGTCTCTTCCTAAATTCCCCTAACTTGCTCACAATGCCCTTGTTGAAGAATTCTTCAGATCTGTCCACCATCCACATCACTCTGAAACAATCAATCAATTATTATCTCGCTGTTGGGTTTGGCTCACGGCTGTTCACATACATCACCATGGTATCGTCATTGGTGATCTCTGCATCCTCATCTACAGTGGCTGCCTCTTCTCGTACTCCAGTTTCAGCTTCTGTATTTGTCGCAGGTGGAGAGGTGTTTGTATTTTCCTGAGAACTTTTTTCAGATTCTGCACTACCTCCTGAGTTATCAATAGACTGGCTACTTGAACCATCATTAGATTTACTACCTGATGTTGAAATGCTACCGAAATGACTTCCTCCCTCTTTAGACTGGGGAAGAGTGTTCTGGAGAATGGCTCTCTTTGTCTGTGATCTGGTAGCTCAAGGTGAGTGATCTTCAGGTGTGACATTTATTTGCACCTCAGAATTACTAACATCAGAATTATTAGTTGCTTTCTTTCTTCGAGGAGGCATCGTACCTGAGAAATACAAAACTCATTAGTACCCCACACAGCAAAATGACACACTATCGGGTACTCAGACTTCCCCTGTGTAATTTCATTGTGACGTCTTGCATTAAGAATGTCGTCATCCAATCTATCATTGGGAAGGGCCATAGAATCAAACAAATGACAGAAATAAAAGTATGGAAAAATAATCTTTTTGAAACCTAAGTAAACTCTACAGGGGCTCTCACGGGCCGTGGTAAGTACCTCGGTCTGTTAAACCCCTCGTGGAGTTAATACAAAATCAGTGTGCAATAGGAGCTAGAGAGCTTTTGACAAAGTAATGTTCACAGACAACTTCACGGCCCGTGGAGTGCACCACGATCCGTTATACTGCCCGTGAACTTTATCTGAGGGTTGGCTAGACTCAAAGTGTGGTCCACGGTTGGTTTCACCGCCCGTGGTGGTTTCCACGGTCCATAAAACCTATTATGGTCTTACACTTGGCTAAAGTTCTAGTCGTCTTCTTCCCTCATGTATTAAAATACAATGTTTTAAGCATCAACCTCCAATTATATGCAGATTCACAACCCTGGCATAACTTAAGCATTAACACAGTTCTTAATCAACTCATTTAAACCACATAGAATCACAACCAACTAGGGCAACCACACATTCAACCCCCTGTTATCAGACCCACATACAAGGACAATGAAAATACCCAATTCAACTTAACCATTAACAATATAATATCAATCAATGTATTTCGTCAAATAATCATGCTTAATCTGAACTAATTCGAAGTACATCTACTTTGTTTTAAACAAAGTCAACCTTGTAACAAAGTATGAAGTGACTTACTTGGAATTGAGAAGAAAATTTTGCTCAAAGTGAGTAATCAGTAGCATTGACTTTCGATTCTTAGCAACTTTAGGATTAGAGCTTGATTTGCGATGAAGTTGGAATCGATTGATGATGGGGACTGATTTTAATCCTTAAAGAACCGTTATGGGAGAGAAAAGAGGAGGAAAAACTAAACCTTTGGCGTTTGAAGAACAATATAAACGTTTAATTGCAATTTTGGTCTAAATGCGGGTCGGGTCGGATTTTAGTAGGACTGGGTCGTAGACAACGGATTGTGAAATTGCCCGTGAGGGGCATCACGATTCGTGAAAGACTTTGTGACCCTAACTTAGACACTATACTTACCTGAGGCAGACGACGAACCGTGAAGTTGCCCGTGAAAGGCATCACGGTCCGTGAACCGATCTGTGACCTTGACTTGGAAACTAGAATTCATACCTGGGGTTCACGAGAGGCTAGATGTTTCGTACAAGATCTGACGTACCGTGAACCCTTCCATGAACCTTTTTCTTGCAATTTCCAATAGCTCCCTTAGATTGGTCCTTCAGTTGACAGATCGTGAACTTGCCCGTGAAGGGCACCATGGTCCGTGAGACTACCCGTGAAGAGCAGTCTGCACTTAGTTCCTGCACTTGATCAACCATTCTCTCCTGGACACATAAACCCACAGTGACTCTATAAAAACAAAGAAAAATAAAGAAAAATGGATCATACCTAATACAATTACATCTTGGATTGCCTCCCAAGTAGGGCACAATTTAACGTCGCGGCGCGATGCAGGTTACTTGATTACTCAGACTTCATCAAGTTTACATTCCTCCACAATTTTCACATCTTCTGGAACACCCAGATATGCCTAGATTCACTGGCCATTAGCTTTGAACCTCTCACCCTTATCATTTTCCAGCTTAATAACACTAGACTAAAACACTTGTGTTACCTTAAAAGGTCCAGACCATTTAGATCTCAACTTTCCCATAAACAGACGGAGTCTGGAGTTGAAAAGTAACACCAAGTCACCAGGAGTGAAGGTTCTCTTTTCCATATGATTGTTATGGTACAACTTCATCCTCTCTTTGTACAATGTAGACCTCTCATAAGCTCTCAAAGAAAACTCATCCATCTCATTTATCTGATCTAGCCTCAGGTTTGCAGTTTCATTCCAACTAAGGTTTAGCTTCTTCAAAGCTAGAGTGCTCTATGCTCAAGCTCAACCAGCAAATGACATACCTTTCCAAACACCAATTGATATAGAGACATACCAATAGGCATCTTGAAAGCTGTCTGATATGCCTATAGAGCATCATCTAGCTTCCGTGCCCAATCTGTCATGTTGGCATTTATTGTCTTTGCCAAGATCGCTTTGATTTCCCTGTTGGACACCTCTACTTGCCCACTGGTCTATGGATGATAAGGCGTTGCAACGTTGTGCTATTTAAGCCCATACTTGGTCAGAAGCGCATTGAACACCTTGTTGCAGAAGTGAGAACCACCATCACTGATAATAGCTCTGGGTGTGCCAAACCTTGAGAAGATATTCCTCTTTAGGAAACCAACTACAATCTTGCCATCATTCTCAGGCAAAGGAACGGCCTCAACCCATTTGGATACATAGTCCACTACAACCAATATATATTTCTACCCATAAGAACTCACAAATGGGCCCCTGAAATCGATGCCCCACAAATCAAACAATTCTACCTCCAGACTATGTGTCATGGGTAACTTATGATGCCGAGAGATAGCTTCTTGCCCGCTGGCACACATCACAACTCCTTACCACATCCATCACATCTTGATGAATTGTGGTCCAGTAGTACCTACACTGAAGTATCTTGTGGGATGTCCGAGCACCTCCGTGATGATGACCTACCAAAGAGAAGTGACAGGCTTCTAGAATGTGCAACATTTCAGCTTCAGGAACACATCGCCTAATTATGTTGCCAGCACACACCCTGTACAGATACGATTCATCCCAAAAGTACTTACCCACATCATTCAGGAACCTTTTCCTTTGTTGATATGTCAGCCCCTCAGGCATCAAATCACTAACAAGAAAGTTAGCATAATCAACAAACCAAGGAATAAGATCAAGAGTTGCGGCTAATACCTGCTCATCCAGAAATGAGTCATTTATTTCAAGCTCCAGTTCTTCCTTCTTTTCAGCCTCCAACCTAGACAAGTGATCAGCTACCTGGTTCTCACAACCTCTCATTTCCTTAACCTCAAAGTCAAACTCCTGGAGAAGCAACACCCATCTGATCAACCTTGGCTTGGCATCTTTCTTCGCCATGAGATATCTCAGAGCTGCATGATCTGTGTTAATAATCATTTTAGTGCCCAACAAGTATGCTCTGAATTTCTTAAAAGTGTACACCACAGCTAGTAGTTCTTGTTCTGTGACTATATAATTTTGTTGTGCTCCATTCAGTAACTTACTAGCATAGTAAATTGGATGGAACAACTTGTTTCGCTTCTGCCCTAATACAACTCCTAGAGCAGTACCACTAGCATCACACATCACCTCAAATGGTTTGGCCCAATCTGGGCCAATGATCACTGGGGCAAAGATCAACTTCTCCTTTATGCATTCAAAAGCTCTGAGACATGCCTCATCAAAAACAAATTTCACCTCTTTCTCTAAAAGCTTGCACATATGGTGTGCAATCTTAGAGAAGTCCTTGATGAAATGCCTATAGAATCCGGCGTGTCCTAAAAAGCTTTTAACGCCCTTTATACAGATTGGCAGAGGTAACTTTTCAATCACCTCAATCTTGGCCTTATCGACCTCTATCCCTTTCTATGATACGTGCCCAAGGATTATGCCTTCATTTACCATGAAATGATACTTCTCCCAATTCAGCACTAGGTTGGCCTCCTCACATCTCTGTAGGGCCCTGCTAAGATTCAATAAACAATCATCAAACGTATCACCTACCACAGAAAAATCATCCATAAATACCTCTAGAGTGTCCTCCACCATGTCTGAGAAAATGGACATCATACACATTTGGAATGTTGTTGGTGCATTACATAGTCCAAATGGCATGCGTTTAAGCGCAAAGGTTCCATAAGGACATGTGAAGGTAGTATTTTCCTGATCTTCAGGTGCAATTGATATATGGTTGTAGCCAGAGTATCCATCTAAGAAACAATACCACCCTTTACCAGCTAACATGTCCAGCATTTGGTCTACGAAGGGCATTGGGAAGTGATCCCTTAAAGTCCACTTGTTCAGCTTCATGTAGTCCATGCACACTCTCCATCCAGTGATTGGTCTTTGCGGGACTAACTCATTCTTGGCATTTGCCACCACAGTCATACCGCTCTTTTTTGGCACACATTGCATTGGACTGACCTAGTGACTATCATAAATGGGATAGACCACCCCAGCATCTAACCACTTGATTATCTCTTTCTTAACCATCTCTTGCATAGGTGGGTTTAGCCTCTGCTAGTGTTCAATGCTTGGGATGCAGTCCTCCTCAAGCTGAAAATTGTTGGTGCATATACCCGGAGGTATCCTAATGATGTCAGCAATGGTCCACCCAATGGCCTTCTTGTACATAATCAACACCGTGATCACAGCTTGGACTTGTTCATCATTTAAATCTGCAGCCAAAATCATAGGTAAAGTGTTGTTAGCTCTCAAAAATACATACCTTAGGTGATTGGGTAGTTGTTTAAGTTCTAACACCGGTGGCTCCTCAATGGATGGTTTTGCTGGAGGACTTGGCCTATTTTTCAAGTCCAGGTCCAATTTCTTTGGAGAATAAGAGTGTGCTCCCATACTTGCAAGGCATTCACGGTCTCTATATAGTCAGACCGGAAATCAGCATCAAAGTTCATCAGCACTACAACTAAGGTTTCAACATCCAACCTTTTTTCGATGGATACTCTCATTCCTTCTTCATTAACCACCTCTATTGCAGATACCACATTCATATCATTTGGTTGCTTCATTGACCTGCAAATATTGAACTTTACCTCATCCTTGTTGAGTCTGAACTTCAACTCTCCTCTCTCAACATATACCAAGGCTCATCCTGTTGGCAAAAATGGTCTTCCCAAAATAATGGGAACCTCAAAGTCCACTTCGCAATCCAAGATCACGAAATCAGCCGAAAAGATGAAGGTGTCCACCTTAACAAGTACATCACATAGGATTCTCACTGGCCGTTGTACTGACCTATCAGCCATCATCAACCTCATTGTTGTGGGTCTTGGAAATCCCAATTTCTTATAGATGGCTAATGGCATCAAGTTGATGCTGACTCCTAGATCACACAGAGTTTTTGCAAACTTAATTGACCCAATGGTGCATGGGATAGTGAACGCACCTGGATCTTCCTTCTTCTGAACCATAGATCTGGTAGCAATGGCGCTGCAATGATGAACATCATTAGCAAAATCAAGACTTACAACTCTCTTCTTTGTAACCAAGTCCTTTATGAACTTGGCACATCCTGGCATCTGTTCTAGGGCTTCCACCAATGGTATGTTTACAAAAAGCTACTTCAACATGGTGATAAATTTTTTAAACTTCCTATCTTCAGCTTTCGTTTTGAACCTTTGAGGGAAAGGATGAGGTGGTCTAGGAATCTGTTGTAAAGGCATGTTTTTTTCGACCTCTTTCTCTTTTCCTCTCGCAGGTTGTGCTTTAGGCTGAGGATCTTCCAAGTCATCTCCCCGTTTAGCTTCATTCTCTTCTCTGACAGCTTGCTCCAACACCTGTTCACATTTAGTACCTGCAGAAATAGGGTCAGTAAGAACTTTACCACTCATGGTGGCGATGGCCATGCTGTGTCCATCCTTCTTAGGATTTTGGATGGTGTCATTTGGTAGTGACCCATTCTTCCTCTGATTTAGTGAGGCTGAGAGTTGCCCTAACTGTTGCTCAATTTGTTTGATGGAGGTGGTGTGAGAGTCCACCAACTGACTCATGCTCGAGAAATCACCTCTCATTTCTTTTACCCCTGCATCAGTTGATTCAAATTTCTGGAGTACCTTAGCCATCATGTCTTCTAGCTTAGATCCGTTGGAACTACCACTTGCCTGGTCTCTATTACCTGGGGGAACATAAACACCACTGCGATTATTCTTATACCCATCTTTGTTCTGCCAGTTTCCCTAATCTCTATTTGCTGGCCTATCATATTGACCATCCCTAGCATAATTCCAACATGCGTTTCCAGAGTTGTAACCCTGATTTCCAGAGTTATAATTCTGAAAGCCTCCTTGGTTACCCAAATAGTTAGCTTCCTAATCTAGGTCGATGTCCTGATCCTCATACCTATTTTGTTGTCCCACAACATTTACCTTTTCAGACTTGGCAACAATATGTTTTGTGAGCAGATCTATTTGTGTCCTCATATGTGTCATGTCTTGGTCCCTTTCTTCTTCTCTCTTCCTCTATTCAACTGAAAGCTCAAATGTGTATCCAAGCTCTCCTACCTCTGCATCTCTAGTGTACCATGCCCTGTTATTTTTTGATACCTCATCCAACAGTTGCATGCTCTCTGAGAATGGTTTCCTCATGAATGATCCTCCACAAACTGCATCAACAAGTTTAGTGACATACTTTAAAGATCTATAGAAAGCTTGTTTCAGATGCCTCTCAGTAAGATCATGGTTAGGACATTTCTTCAGCTTTTGACTGAATCTCCACTAAGTGTCATGTATTGCTTCTCCTGGTAGCTGCTTGCGTGTACTTATCTCTTCCTTCAACTGCAGCTCTTTTGATTCTGGGAAGAATCGTTCCAGGAAAGCATCCTTCAGCTCAGTCCAAGTTTTGATAGAGTCGTCTGGCATCTCATTCAACCAGTTAGTCACCTCTCTAGTAAGAGACAATGGAAACAGGCTCAACCTCATCGCTGTTTGGTTAACCCCAGGAATCTCTTGTGACTTACAAATTGCCACAAAGTTCATCAAATGTTGATTTTCATCATCACCAGCTGCACCTCTAAACATACCTTTCAGTTCAACAATTGAATCATAGTGCTGGTGATTGTGAACTTAACACCTGGAGGTAGTGCAAGTAACACTATAGCTCCAGTGGCTCCAGCTCCATCCAATTTAGTATCATCTTCTTCATACATCATGTGAGCTGGATGCTAAGCTCTACCCCTTGGGGCTATTGGTTGGCACTGGGAGGGACTAATCCTTCCACTCCTCTATTATCATCTACTGCCTTAGGCTGGTTGAGTCCAGCATTTTGCTAGATACCTCTTGTAGCAGCTTCAGCTTCTAAGCCCAGTCTTTGCCTCTGAGCCTCTAGTTCTTGTGCATTAACCATCTTTCGAATAGTTCTCTGAAATTCAGGGTCGTAAGGAAGTATTGAGCATGCAGGATTGAACTCACTTAAAAGAGACACAAACACAGAGCAAAACGTAAAATTAGGAAATATAACTACAAATCAAATAAAAGCTAGTAAAACACTTCTGAATTGAAATTCCCCGGCAACGATGCCAAAATTTGATACGTCCAAACTTACACTTCAAATAAGAAGTATAAACGATCGATGTCAATTTACAAAACTCAACGAGAGTTGAGGTCGATCCCACAGAGAATTTCTTTACAAATAAGGTTTCATTGTCGCGTTTATTCGAATGTCGTTATTATCTCCTAAACAAATAACAATGGAAAGTAAATTGGGTCTGATTGAGGTGTTATAATTACCAAAACTTGCAGTTAAAATCCAAATCAACGACTAACAGACTATTTCGTTGTAGAGATGATTCAGTTAATTAAGAGAAACCAGGATTGTGTTCACCATAACGTTAGTTTTAGTGTTCTTCCGTAATTGAGTTTCAGGTGATTCACTGTTTACAAAATCATTGCGAGTTAATTTCATCTGACACTTCCCAGTCTAATCAGACAACTTTCACTCACGTCTTCTCAGCCTTAGAGTGTTACTAACATTGACCCTCGCTTACAATGGTTTGAGGTTAAAGTTCTTTTCTCTCAAACTTAAACTTTAACTCCAATTCGTTAGTTTAGTTCAGCTTTTTCCTAACTGATATTTTTCTCCCGAATAAATACCAGATACAAGCTTAAGCTAATGCATGCACTCATCAGATTATACAGATAATGAAAGCCAAAGCTACAGATTGTAACCACTGAATCTCTTACACTCATTTTACGAAATTACAGTTAAAACTTCGTTATGGATCCCACAACCCCAGTTGTGGTGTTTAGCCACTCATGACTTCACGTAAACAATCAGCAATAAGGAATGAAAACATGTTAAAAATGTACTTACAAAAATGAGCAAATCAACAATCACTTCGATAATCTGTAAACTGGAAATTCGAACTTCAAACTGAATTCAATATCCGAAATCAAAATCCCAAACTGAAAATAATGGAAATTCAGTCGTCATTCAAGCTAAGATAAGATAATACATAAAAACTGACCTAATTAATTCAAAAACAATGTTTAACAAAGAGTCCTACTCGAAGTAGGACTAAACTGTCGCGCTACTTCACACCCACTTCTACGGCCTGTCAAGGGCTTCACGGTCTGTGAAGCCCTTCGTGGCCTTCACTTGGACTTCCGAAAGATTGGGTCTTCAACGCCTTGTCACTGGAAAGGTTACCACGAACAACATCACGATCCGTTTTGCTCTTCACGGCCCGTAAAGGTGTCCGTGATCTTCACTTCAATTTTCCCAAGTTTGGTCTGAAATGCTAACACACTGGATCAGAACCACGATCAACACCACGGGCTGTCATGTTTACCACGGCCCGTATAGGTGCCCGTGGTCTTAACTTGGCCTTCATCACTTTGTAACTTCCCTTAGTCTCTTCATTGGTTCCACACCACGATCACTATCACAGGTCGTCATGTTGACCACGACCCGTAGAACCTTCTGTGGTCTTCACTTGGTAGTTCATGCCCTCTATCTTCTCAATACCCAAACACTGCTTCAACCTCACGGGCTTAACCACGGACCGTTATGAAAGTCAAGGTCCGTGAAGTTGGCCGTGAACTTTACTAGATCATCATCAAATTATACCCATTTTTTCAGTTTTCTACCCAAGCTAGATTTTTGCCTACGCATTCGACAAACATATCAAAGCATACAAAATTACACTGAATTCTAGTATTAGTTCCTAGTTTTCAAGCATCAAATGTGCGAAGATTTCGCGGCACATCAAATCACGCGGCTATCCCAATAAGTGAAACACATGCAAGTAACTACAACATAATAAGATAGGCATATACCGAACATATACAATAGTAGTCATCTTTTCAGGATCAATGTAGCATCCCACATTCTCAATAATACACATTGGTTATCAATTTAGAGCAACATATAGTCCTCTAATATCAATCTTCATTAGATATGAACGTAATCATCACAAGTAGATACACAACACAATTCAATGGTCCTCTCACGGAACTCAATTCAATGGTCCTCTCATGGAACCCACACCCAAACTGTTAACATATCGAAATGTTATACCCGATCCAATGTTTATGTTGGAACGTGGCAACCGATCCCATATTTATTCCGGAACGTGGCAATCGATCCCATTTAGTATGTAGGACGTGTCACCCGCCCATTCAACAAACCACAATCACAATGTATATTCTCATAATTATACAACAAGAGGTGATTCATGGAATACAATTATTCAATTATCCTCATTTACGATTAGGTGATTAATAATGCAACATTCGCATACATACATGCATTATAATAAAGCAATTCCAAACATATATCACACCAACATGAAATCACAACCATCACCTACCTCGAATCCAAGCTTGAATCCCCTAAGACACTTGAATCTTCCCTTTCCAAATTCTTTCCGCTTGTTCTAGGTCTACAAACAACAATTTATATGCAAGGATCAACAATCAAAGGTCTAATTATCTGAATTATAACAAACCCAATAACCCTAGACCAAACACTTGGCCCCCATACTCATTTTACCGCTTTTCCACCATAAATCACAATCAAAACCCTCCCCCATCGATAATTACCCAAGAAATTAAGTTCTACGAATTGAAACATGGATTCGGGATGTAAAAACCTTACCTTTAGCCTCAAGAATGGTGGAAACCCGTCAAGAAAATACATGGGATTGTTCTTTAGCTCTCAAAGTTGAAAAGTGCAGAATAAAGACGTTTTGAGGTTTATTTACGACTTTAAGTCACGTCTGGCCCGCCATAACGGCCCTCACCCTGCTACAGCGGCACAGCCAGAGCGACCAAAACCATCGCCAAAGCGGCTTGCACGAAACAGTGAGCTATTTTAATAATTTCAAAACCCCTATTTCACAACACACCTTCAATCCACGACACTCAGAAAATACCCGTTCACGCTAAGTTTAATTTCGGGAGTTCTAATCGCCTATCTATCTACTCATGTGATCAAATTCATAAATAGATCACCCAATTGCTACCAGATTTCCCTAGACAAGTAAAAGTTTTCTGACCCCAATTCTTTCCCCACTGGCTTTCCCATAACGACGAAAATTAGGTCGTTACAGTATGTCCATCTTCAGAAGATGCACATAGTAAAATAAAGACGATTAAATTTCTCAATTTTTCCTATAAATTTTGCATGTAAGCAAGATATGTATAGATTGCAAACCTACCTAAAAATAGTAAGACATAAATTCTCTCCGGGTAATCAAACTCTTCTACACGGCACATGCATGCTTAGTGAAAACATAATAATCCATTTAAGCAGTTACGAAGCATGAGTATACAATTCCAAGTTCTAACAAAGAATTTGCATACTTAACACCCATCTTTATGGTTGTCCATCTAAACTTCTTGGTTTTCTTCTTGTGATATCCTGTAATCGGAAAATGATAATATACATTATACAAAAAAGAATTTACTCCAAAACAAAGAATAGATGATATTGATCAATAAACTACTTAGTTTTTCTAGTTATCTTTATTAAGTAATGTAAATGCAAATAAAAATTGTTTAAAAACAATACTCCAACATAGCAACATATTACTTGCTAATTCTTTTTAGTAGTAATATAAATAATACACCTCTTGATGAACTGATCAGCAAGGTATAGAACTCATGTGCAAAGAATAGAAGAAAAAGAAACAGAAACTTGTTAGTTACTTTAGACAAATTATCAAAGACCTTAAGTTAAGTTAACTACATCAGTATAGGTAGGTTTGTTGTAAAACATGTTTGATACTCTGAATATCAGAGAAATTTGTTTAGTTCTTTCCTCTGCCTTTTTGTTTCATAAGAGGTGTTTGAACAAACAAATAAATTTCAGTACAAAATTAACAAAAGAAAAATATATGTATCATCTTTCAAAAAATATTGTATTATATATTGAAAACAAAAGAAGAAGAAAGACACAAATTCATATAGATAAAGATGTCCAAATCAATAATCTCTAAGAAAAAATGGATCAAATATAAGATTTTCACATAAATTAAAAATTTAACCTCCAAACAGAATCGATCAAAATTAGATGGTTTAGGATGCTGATTCGAAGACGCTTTCAGTTCTTGGCAATATTTCACTAATTTTCTTTGGTAAAGACCAAGTGAACTCAGACGAAAATTCATACAGATCAAATTTTTGTACAATTGCAGAGAACTTGTCGCTCAACTTCACTTCTAGTGACTCAGACAAAAACTTTGATGGATTGAATTTTCGTACAATTGTGAAGATCGATTTTTCGTACAATTGTGAAGCAAAGGGCGGAACTATTTTTGGTACACTATTGTAGCACACGTGGTTAACAATGTTGTTAACGGTGTTCCCTAAAGAACATGGTGTTGCCACATGTTTCTATTGAGGGGAGAAAGTACCAATTTAGAGTACCATTTAGATTGCTTTTGGTACAATTTGTTGGTGTTGTGTTCCAGATAGGGGAGAAAATACCAATTTAGGTTACCATTTAGATTGCTTTTGGTACAATTTGTTGGTGCTGTGTTCATCCTGCCTCTTTTGGCGTATAAATAAGAGAAAATATGATAGACATGAATAATAGTATACTTTTAAAAATGTCACTTTCAATACTTATATCAAATCAATACAAATTTTTGAAAATTGTGGACTAAACTCCACGAATAATGCTAACCGGCGACTCACAAAAGCCTAAAGCCAAATTTAAAAAAAAAGAGATTTTATGTTATATTTAATATTTTTGAAAATTTATATTTTATCCCCATTAATTTTTAAAATTTACTTTATAATATATCTTATAATAATTCGTAAGACACAAATTGACATATATAAATTATTGTACGTTACATAACACCACAAATATTTATATCTTAGATAAGATCTTATTAATTTTAGTTTTGAAAACATTTTTAATTGAACCAATTGTTACACAAACTATCAAAGATAGTAAAAATATTTTTAAATAGAATTAAAACTTCGCATGAATATGTCAATTAGAGTATCATTTTTACTTGTATAATATTTCATACTAGTAAAATTATCCACGCTTCGCGCAGAAATTTAACATCACGAAATTTATAAAATAATACTTAAAATCTATTAGTCATTAAAACTAAAACACTATATTATCTTACATACAAGATTACGTAGCAACAAACATTAATAATGTAAAGGAAAATGAAAATTATTATATCTTATCATTTATCCTTAATAACATTCATAAATTAATGACTGTAAAAATACATATCAGGATCTGTAACATAAGCAATTGTGTCAGTGAGCCACTCAACAGGAGCAAAGTACATAAATATTTAATTGTGAAGAAGAAGAAGTTCAAAATTTTCGTTGTTTTAAAATGAGAGGAATTCCCTCTATTTATAGACAACAAAGGGTAGTTTGAACAAATGTGTATTGTGCCTTATTGGAAAGGTTACAACTAATTGGAAAAGTTGTAACCCTTCGGAAAGGTCATAACCTTTCATAAAAGTCACAATTTTTCATAAAAGTCGCAACTATTCATTAAAGTCGCAACTTTTCATAAAAGTCACAACTTTTCATAAAAGCGCAAGTCTTCATTAAAGTCGCAACTTTTCATAAAAGTCACAACTTTTCATAAAAGCGCAAGTCTTCATTAAAGTCGCAACTTTTCATAAAAGTCACAACTTTTCATAAAAGCGCAAGTCTTCATTAAAGTCGCAACTTTTCATAAAAGTCACAACTTTTCATAAAGTCGCAATTCTTCATTAAATTCGCAACTCTTCATTAAAGTCGCAACTTTT
>NW_006239143.1:121566-125742 GCF_000226075.1 Solanum tuberosum | reverse complement strand
ATATATATATGATTACTTTTAATTACAAAAATAGGTTGAAATCATCAATATTACAATGGTTGTTACGCTTTAGAAAACATTCAAAATTAAGACAAATATACCCTTGAACTATCGTAAATGGTATGCAAATACCCTCCGTTATACTTTTGGGACATTGATGCCACTATCGTAAATGGTATGCAAATACCCTCCGTTATACTTTTGGGACATTGGTGCTCCTGCCGTCTAAAAATTAGAGCATATATACCCTTCACTCTAACGGAAGACTAAATAGGGACACGTGGCACAATCTTATCCGTCGATAAATGTCGGATCGGTGGATAAGATTATGACACGTGTATGTTCGTTAGTATAATGGGTATATATGCTCTAGTTTTTGGACGGCAGGGGCACCAATGTCCCAAAAGTATGACGGAGGGTATTTGCATACCATTTACGATAGTTCGGGGGTATATTTGTCTTTTTTTCCTTTTAAATTTAAGGGGAAAAGGTCTAATATACCTCTCAACTTTGTCATTTAGAGCTGATATACCCTCATTATAAAAGTGGCTCATAGATACCCCTATTGTTATACAACTGGCTCACATATACCCTTTTCCTCTAACGGAAGTGAAAAAAATAATTTTAGTTTGATTTTTATTATTATTTTTAAAAAAATATAATCTCATATGGGTATATTTAATCCTCCTCAAACATATATTATTTTTTTAACTTTTTTTTGTTTCAATGACTAATTTAGATTTATTATTTTGATGGTCAAATTTATTTAAGTTTTGCTAATATTCTTATAAAATTTATTATAGATGACACAATTTTTTTCTTCAAATACAAAAACTAAATTACAATATATCCGCAAAAAATAGTTTTAAATTTTTTTCTTTACACTAAGGAATGAAAGAAAAAATAAAATAAGAATAAGAAACTCAAATAATGATAATCAAGAAGTACAAAAAATAATTTTAATAGTCCGAAAAAAATTAAAATATACCTTGAAATTTGCTAGAAAAATCATATATACCCCTAAATAATTTTTAAAAAAAATCAAAAGTTAAAAATATAAATTTAAAACTAATTTTTTCATTTCCGTAAAATGAATGGTATATGTGAGCTCATTTTATAATGGTAGGGGTATATGTGAGCCGTTTGTATAATGGTAAGGGTATATATGAGCCACTTTTATAGCGAGGGGCATATCAACTCCAAATTGTAAAGTTGAGGGGTGGTATATCAGACCCTTTTCCCTAAATTTAATTATTTGATATTTTAACTAGTTTGAGCTTGAAATGCCTAAGAAGGCGCCTCAAAGAATTGAAGGCAATCTTACAAAGACAATGTTAAAACATGATTAATCTAAATTGAAGTGAGTTAAACAAAATAAAAAGTAAAAAGTAATCGCACATTTTAATCATAACTACATCAATTTTATTTTAAGAAAATGATAAAATTACGAAAATATGTTAATAATGATTTGTAAAAATTAACAACAAACTATTAGAAAAATTCAATTAATACTAACAATAAATATATAATTATTTAAATTCGTATATATTAACATTGAATAATTTTAAGGACCTTAATTTTTTTGGGCAAAAACCATTCCTTTAGTGGCTTTAGAATTGAGCCGCCCGTTTCGACTAATCTCGTTTTTCTTTCGATTGGAGACGTGATTTTGATAAAGGTTGTCATGGAAAAAGTATTATCAGCTTTTGGAACTAGATAGAGCTGGTGGCATTCTTCGTCTGGATATTAGCATCTGTGAAGCTGAGAAAATTGAGCATAATAAATCAAAGGTTGTTATTGGTGAATTTCTCGAACTACGATAATTTGAATTTCTTCGTGATTCGAGTATCGTTAGTGACGTATTTCTTTAACTAGGATGATTTACAGACTTGAACTGGCTAAAAAGATGTGTGAATCTTCTGTAAGTATTTAATTATTAAGAAGAATCTGGCATATCTTGATTAATGAGTATGCCAATAGTTAGTGGAATATTCAAGATGCCTTTCTAAGGGAAGATATTAAATTTTATATATGTATGCTAGGGTTTAAGGTAGAATAGCTTCTAAAAATCTTAACTGGAATCAGATATATCTTGTCCTAACTAGAATTGAATGACTGATAGAGTCCATAAAATTTTAATGTCTACACACTCATTACTGCAGTTCTTTGAATATAAATTACAAATTGGACAAGGAGAGTAGATATTTACAGGAACTACTTCTTGTGTTGCCTATGTCGAGAATCTTGAATTGGGTCCCTGGTGCATCCAGATTTTTATTCATACTCTTGGATATCCAAAATTTTGATGTTCTTTATTCACTCTACAACTAGTTATTATTTGTTAGTGAATTCATCAGTTTAGTATCATTAACAATGACACTACTACTTGGGATTGGGATAATATGATAAGTAAGTACTGAAGAATAATATTCTTATTGTAATACAGAATGAAATCTCTCTTTCTAATACTCCATTATTTAGAATGAAAAAGAAGCCTCCAAAATAATTTTGCTCGCGTGTTATAGAAAATCTCAGGGTAAACAATTTTAGGAATCATTCTTATCTTTTATTGAGTTTCCAAAATGTGCAATATCCTCGTCGAACTAGGAAGGACAAAACAATATTTGGGGTGATGTAGGGGAAAAGAAGTTGATTAGGCAGCACTTTGTGTCTGTTATTTTGGTTAATCGCTTATTAGGTATATTAGTTTGTTATACAGGCATCAACGATGATGTTTACTGCTCCCTGTTATCCTTGCTGCTACGTACCTTATGGTCAGCCCCATGTACAGAGCAAAAAAGGTTGAGAAGCTACTTTTCAAGCAGGTATTCCCTTGCTGGATACTAAGTTATTTATTGCATACCGCTTGTTAGAAGGAATGATGGGACATATCTGTGTAATCGCCGCCTTGAAAAAAACATAAATTTAAGAAGCATTTAAAAATAACAGTAATTTCGCTGGCTTCCTCTGATTCATGATAAAGAGAATGAAAAAGTGGCTGTGCTTCGGTGGTCACAGATAGACTAAGGGCAATACATTAGTTATCTGAATTAGGTCTTAGCAATGCTCCAAAGAGTCCTTGGTGTTTATTAAGCTTAGCTTCTAAAGAAGATGATGTTCCTGGCAATCGTCTATCATGGTGTTTATTAAGCTTCACTTCTCAAGCAGAATGATCTCTGCTTTGATATGATTGAACTTCACTCACAGAGGAATAAGAATATAAATCTGCCTACATTCAGACCTAACAAGATTTCTCCTTCGCAGCAATTCTGAAAACAAGGAATCACATCCCTGTTACTATACTCAGGAACTGACACACGTGCCACGTAATCCTCCTGTCTCCCTCCCAACATAAGAGGGATAGTTGTAGTGCAGTGTAAGCTATATCCTCAGCAATGGTGAGAAATGCTGTTAACTGAAATGGCATAGATGACAGTTTTTTTTTTCTCATGAGATTTATGTGGAAAACTGAATGAACTTTGAGATCTATGTGCATTCATGCCATTATTTGTTAACTTTGAGATTTATGTGCGCATCCATGCCATTGTTTTCTCATAGATGACAGATTTATTTTCCTAGAGATTTATGTGCATTCATGCTATTATTTGTTAACTGAAAGAACTGTGAGAAATGTTAGCACCTCTTGTGTGCACAAAAGTCCTACATATACCACTCTTAGAACCTTTTTTACACTGCTTGTATGGTAGAAAATGCTTCCACACCTGTTTTATCCACGGCAAACGTTAAATCAATGAGAAAAAAAAAACTGTTTGATGATAATTACACAAACCACCTTCTGCCAATACCTTGTTCCTCTCTAGTTTCAGCAAACTCCTCAATACAGATGAATGTTGTATCAAACACTTTGCAGACGCGGTACTACCATACAACAGTTAAAGAGATGATCTTTTAGTTACTATATATGCATCATTTGCCATATCTTCATGTTGAAGTTGTTTGAATTTCCTGGGCTGAATCGGCTATAGACCAGCTACATCAGCTACTGTTAAATTAGGTAGGTCTTAGGCCTAACTCGCACCTCAAAAACTAGCTCAAAGGGAGGAGAATTGTCCAAGCCTTATAAGGAGTCCACCCATCTCATTAACCACCGATGTGGGACTTTTGTTATTCTTTAACACCCCACCTCACGCCCAGTGCTTAGCATCTGGTGCGTGG
>NW_006239143.1:114989-120806 GCF_000226075.1 Solanum tuberosum | reverse complement strand
TCCTTATAAGGCTTAGGCAATCCTCCTCCCTTTGAGCTAGCTTTTGGGGTGTGAGTTAGGCCTAAGACCTAATTTAACAGCTACACGTTGCACTGTTGGAAACCAGCTTGAGGGATTCAAGATGACTTAGAAACTCTAATCTTGGAAAAAGAACACACCAACCCATTCCATGAATAACCAAATGTTCCTCACAACATGCAACTCAACTTTGGCATATTTCTCAAAATCTTCTCTGCATCTTCACCGTAAGAGAGATGTAGAGTGGAAAAGGTCCCCAAATTAGCTAATTGTGAGTTAGCAAGTGATTCATCCATGTTCCCCCCGGAGCCCCCACCTTTTTGCTCCCTTAGTGACTCGAACTCACAACCTTAAGGTTGGAAGTGAGGGCGCTTACTATCCGAGTAATTCCCTCCTATCTATTTGCTTATGCCTTATGGTGACTAACAAATAAATTAAAATTTTACTTGGTAGTAAGAGTTTACAGTAACCAATTTGTATAACAGAAATACAAAACATCAATGACCAAGCGATCATTTTACACTGTTGGAAGCAAACCATTCTCATAATCAAGATAAACTATATTTAATCTTGTACTACAATCTTACCGATAGTATGTCCAACAATATCTTACTTCACCATTACAAATGACAAGATATAATGTGTATCTACTTACAATGATAAACTTCCCGCAAGATTTGTGCAAGCACATCACCATTACAATGACAAAGCAACCTGTTGCTAACAAACATCTGCTCCTAGAGTATTCAAAAAAGGAACATGAGGCAAGAAGATACTTGAGATTCACGAGATCCGTTCTCTAGCAGATTTATATCATGTCTCAGTTTGAGGCCACTGACACATCATCTGGGGTAGAATGAGCTGTGAGAAATGTTTGCAATTGAAGCTGAATCATCTCCATGGGGATAAGATGGGGTATCCCAAGGGTCATGAAGCTCCATGGTTTTCTCATCTACAAAGGGAGGATTAGTTGGTGCAGGTAACTCTTCTTCTTTCTTTACTAGCATCTGCAATGCCTTAGACATAGACGGTCTTAATCCCGGAATCTCTTGTGTGCACAAAAGTCCTACATGTACCACTCTTAGAACCTCCTTTTTTACATTGCTTGTGTGATAGTTGTGCAGCATTAGATTTGGATCAAACAGTTCCTCTACTCTCGCATGCTGAAAATGCTGCCACGTCTGTTTCATCCACGACAGTAGTTAAATCAATGAGCAAAACATTCTTGTCTGCAATTGTATAGATTCAAGTAACTAGAAGAATTGGTTCACAACTTACAATGGAAATTAAACTGTCAGAGTATTCAGTGTTTTTGCTTCTGTTATTCTGTCTTCCGGTAACAATCTCCAATAAAAGAACACCAAAGCTGTAAACAT
Source organism: Solanum tuberosum (assembly GCF_000226075.1). NCBI lineage: Eukaryota > Viridiplantae > Streptophyta > Magnoliopsida > Solanales > Solanaceae > Solanum > Solanum tuberosum. The sequence continues at coordinate 119,412 of NW_006239143.1, read as the reverse complement.
CTGCCTTTTCAGTTAATTGGCCATGAGCTAAGTATTCTGGTGCCATATAACCTCTGCAAGGAAAATAATGGAAAATTAACCATATGATGAGATAACTAATTACACTGCTGGCTGTTAATGTTTAGCGAACATAAGTTTTGAGCTACGATTTAAATGGTGAAAGTAAAGAATCACTAACAAAGTCCCAGCTATAGCGGTGCTTATGTGACTCTTGTCTTCTTGGAAAGATCTGGCCAACCCGAAATCAGCAATTTTTGCTCTGAGCCTCGAATCCAACAGGATATTGCTGGCTTTTATATCTCTATGAATAATCCTCGTTCTATTGTTTTCGTGGAGGTACACCAAACCTTCTGCAGTCCCTATAATGATGTCAAATCTTTTCTCCCAATTCAATGTTTTGCCTTTGGTAGAGTCTGCCAATTTCAACATACAAGGTGAATTCTATTAATTTCATGCCACTAAGAATCGAGTGTGCCAAAGTCACAAAGTCTTCTACTCACCAAAGATAAACCGATCAAGACTCTGGTTCGGGAGGAACTCATACACAAGAAGGCTTTCAGGTCCGGAACAGCTGCATCCTAATAACCTTACTAAATTTTTGTGCTCAACACTGCTAATAATATTGACTTCGTTGTAAAAATCTGCAGCTCTGTGTTTGTTGTTGAAGAACAGCCTTTTGACGGCTATCTCTCTCCCGTCTTGTAGAACTCCCTACAATATAATAAGAATATTATAGACTTACTCTGATGTGATTATGTGAATAAACTGAAAACATGAAAGATGTTAACGAGCTAAGCATTTTCAGCTCACTACCTTATAAACTGTGCCAAATCCACCTTGCCCGAGCTTGTTTGCCTCATCAAAAGATGCAGTGGCTTTCTCAAGAGTTGAATACTTGAAGTTCAGGCTGCTGTCGTTAAGGGTCTTCACTAACTTCTCCACATCATTGGAACCTGAAAATCTCAAACTCCTTAGTTGCTTTAAGAGACATTCAAAGCTAAAGCCTTAGCTGAAATATCACCAAAATGTTTTACCTTTTCTCTTCTTCTGTATTTGTTTGTTCTTCCACATATAAAAGGCGATAATAGCTCCCAGTACGAAGACGACCACAGCACTAACAACAGCAATTACAATCACTACCACTGAAAATCCGTCAATATATCAGCTACATGGTCTAGATAACAGTTTCGGTGATTGACTTGAAGGAAAAAGGAAGAAGACAAAGTAAAGATTACCATTTGGCGATGAGTCTTCACTGCTAGCAATAGCATTAAGAAAATTAACATCTGAGTACCTCAGGAAGCATCCAGTATACAACGCTCGTCCTTCTGACCATGGCAAGCACCCCATCATGGAGGCAGATGCATTTTCCAAACAAGCTCGGCACGAGTTAGCACTCAGTGTTTTCCAGCAATCAGCTAGGACATAAGCTGTCTCGTTCATTGCCCCAGGCACTGCCAATTCAGCACGGGAATAGCCATTATTGTTTGGTGCACTAGCTACCGCCTGCTGAACAGCCCGCCTAGCTGTTTGTTGGAACAAAGAATCCTTTCTGGTTCTATTTTCACAAACATGTCTGTCCTCAGGTCCTAAATACTGGTGATCAAACGTGTAATTCTCAGCTCGCATAAAGCATCCATCTAGATAAATTCGACCTCCATTGAAAGGAAAACATTGAGGAAGGACAGTGCGAGCTTCAGCATAGCATAGGACACAGTCAAGTAAAGAAAGATCACCATAACATTGTGCTAGTCCATAGTTAGCATCCGGTCCACTCCCGGTGAGTGCAATTCCATAGCCTTGAGTTCTCATTTGATCACTTATTTTTTCCATTGTGGCAACAAAATTCGGGACAAAAGCTGTTGTATTATGCTCAGGTTGCGTACTACATATGATCTGGATCATCTGAGATCTTGGTTCTGCCTCTGATACATTTGGTAGAAGTAAAATCGACAGAACGACAAATAGCCTAAATGCAACTAATGTCACTGCTTTCTCCATTGCGCGACTGCAAGATCTAATAAGAGAAATCAATCAAATATAAGAACATCAAATCATTGTATTTAAAAGCAGTTTTGAACTATTGTATAATATGGAAAAAATGAAGAAATGATGAGGCAGCTTCAATTTCATAACCAAAATGTTGTCAACAAAGTCAAAAAAGGGAACCAGAAATATTCATGGTTGAATGTTGAAACTACTGCAGCATCCTATATTAGACTAAGATTGATTTGTACACACTGAAAATGTAAAAAATATTAGGAAAAAAGGGCATAATTTAACTTTGTAATATAGCTGATATATCCTTGTTAAAAAAGTGGCATATATATATCTTCGTCATCTAATAAATATAGCATATTTATTCTTTTCATTAACAAACTCATATTTATTTAATTAAAAAAATAATCTAAAATTGGTTTTTTAATTTAAAAAGATATCACGAGCCTTAAAAAATAATTTCACTCATTTTTTTAGTTGGATTGGAGAGGTAAAAAAATGAGTGAGGTAATTTTTTAAAGTCGCATAACATTTTAGAAATTAAAAGACCAATTTTAGGATTACTTTTTTTTTTTAATTCAGTAAATATAAGTTTGTTAACAAGGGTAAATAATGCTCTATTTGTTAGACGACAAGAGTATATATATGACATTTTTTTAACAAAAATTATATCAACTCTAAATCAGAATGTTGAACAATATAATTCCCCCCTTTCCAAAAAATGATTTTTTTTTTCCATGTTACTTAATGCCACTTATTTTAATAATCTAACTTTCAATATATAAAAGTTAAACTCATCAATTTGAAAAGTATATAGTAGTATAAAATAGGAGAGAAAGTTGAGAATTGTGATACATCTACAAACAAAAGAGAGGTCAGCATTGATGATTATACCAAAAAAACCAACTAACATTGATTTTCATGGAGTATGTAAAAAGTAAGACCCCACCTCAATCACAGCTTGGCTCAAGCTAGATAATATAATAAGTAACAATAATAATTAAAAAGACTAAAATACCCCCAATTGACCAATTTTCAGAACTTTACTCCCCATCTTCAAAAAATCATCTTTCATATATCTTAATCATATTAGAAGAAATTAAGATATAGTAATTGCATCAAAAATTACAAAATCCTCAGAGTTGAACTGAATACAGAGAATTCTCAATTTGAGCAGTTTCTTTGGAAAAACACATAACAGAAAAAAGTGAAAGCAAAAGACACTTAAAACTCAAAAATCTTACCTTTGGATCGCGAAAAATAGATTTGTTGAGCAAGATGGCTGTAGAAAATTATATTGCAGATGCTTTAGGAACTCTGCTAAAGAACAGAGGACAGTGACAAAGAAGAAAGAAAAAAAAAAAGGAGTATAAATAAAGGAATGTATAATTGGATGAGGAAATATTAAATGAGAGATGAGTTTTAAGGAGAAGAAGTGGATATTTCTCAATTTAAATTAAAAATGAGGAGCTAATGGAAGACTCGTTTAAATAACGCGCTTCTTTTAACCGAAATCGGAATCAATTTTATGATTGAATAGTAAAATGATATTTTATTCGTTTCATTTTATATGATATTGTTATTTTTTTAGTTTGTCTAAACATAAATGTTATTTTTTTTTAGTTTGTCTAGACATAAATGTTATTTTATTATAATAAATTTCTTTTTTTAATGGTTTATAATCATATAAATATCTAAAAATTATTTTAAACTATAACTTTCAAAAGTCTTTTTATTCTTTTTGAATATATCATCAAGTTAAATAATGTCACAAAAAATAAAACAAGAGGATCCTTATTAGTAATAGAAATTCGGAAAGGGTGGGGGACTGGGGGTCACATTAGACGGCTGGGTGGTTAAATATGTGAATTTGAAGCGTTTTTTTAAGTTAAAAATTTTAATTTAATATGTTAATAAGGTAAATTATTTTTTACACAATTGTAACAAACTTAACTTATTTTATGTAGCTATTTGCCTTATGTTTCAAGTTACTGATTTTTTTATTTTTTGTAAGGATAGTTGCTTTTGATTATTTTTAAGTAATTTGATTGTGTATGAAAATTAAGTTGTCAATGTGTAGAAGTAAATACTAGTATTATATGATTTAATTTATATATATGGGCAACATGGCGATGTAAAAAAAACTATTGCACTATTACTCATGTATCTTAAACTATATAATAAACTATAATATATAATAGTTAGTTATATGTTTAGTTTTCAGGTTATTAATATATTTTTAATGGATGGTTATTTGTAATTTTTTTTACTTGAATTAAAAGTGTAAAAAACTAATTAAACTGATAGTATAAAGAAGTTAAACTTAAAAACTACATACTAATAATGTAAACATTCCTACATGTTCAGTATATTAACCTACTCCAACAGGGTATCCACTCTCTTTTCTGAATATATATATATATAT
>NW_006239143.1:97903-114361 GCF_000226075.1 Solanum tuberosum | reverse complement strand
TATATATATATATATATATATATATATATATATATATACACACTTGCCTAATACATTGATTATTCAATTTTTCGGTCAAAGATTTGTTATTTTTATGAGATTAAACTCGAGTTATTATGAAGTCAAAAGTTGATGAAGTTATAAAACTAAATATTTTTTCATTTATTGTTATTATACTATTTATTCTAATTTTGATGATTTTTCACTTATCATTTATCATTTATGTCAAGACAATCCGTTAAAATAATTAATTTAAATAAAATTTGACTTCTGAATTTTTGGTCAAAATTGTCTAATGGAATTAGAAAAATTAACTACACATAAATATTAATTTTAAAAATTGATTATTTTTAAGTGATTTGATCGTATATGAAAATTAATTTGTCAATATATAAAAGTAAATACTAGTATTATATGATTTTTAACTTGTAAACATGAAAAAGTAAAACTAAAAAGTTGCACTATTATTGCATTTTAAACTATAATAGTATGTTATACATCTTAGTTTAATTTTCAGGTTGTACATCCATTTATTAATGAATATTTATGTGTACTTATTTTTTAAGTGAATTAAAAGATGTAAAAAAAACCTACAAATAATTACACTAAAATAAACTACTCCTATACACACAAAATTAATCATGGTAAATTGCAATTTGTTTATGTTTATTATTTATAGGTTCTTTTATCAGACTATTATATTGATAGGATAATTAATCAAATGAAACCAGCGACTACTTGTCAATTGTCATCTAGTGTATCCTATGGTTTTCTTAATTCGAAAAATATGATGTTTAATCTTTCACAATTTTTTTTTACAATTAATAATTGACTTATGTGTCCTGATATTTAATTGTATATATAAATTAATTGTTAATACTTTGTTGTCATCCATTTAATCTGTTTAGTCCACACCTTGGCCCACCATTTAATTTTACCTACTTGTCTCCAACACATGATGTAGACTCTCATGAACTTCTAGCTTCATCTAAAACATCTTCCCCAACCAAAAAAAAACATTTTGGAATGTCTGGTTTGCTACCTAGTAAACATGACATTTAGGGCTATAGTGGAGCCTTTTTTTTGGCAAAGGCTTCCTTATTGTAATCTATAAATAGTCGATCTGTCTCATTGTAAGAGTATTCTAGTTCAAGCTATACAACGATAATCTACACTTTTGTTGGGCACTAAACATATCTTATTTTGGCTTAGTTCTTATTTGCATCTTTATACGATGTTGTTCTCGAAGTCAGCGCCAGAACTCTCGAACTCACTTACACACACTCCGGAAACATTTGAAATTGACTCTTTTACTCTTTAAGCTGCTTTATTTCATTAAACTTATATACTTTGCCTTAGTTAATAATTAATAATCAAACTGCTAAATTAAAATGCGTGCACTTGACCTCTTATGACTTCAATTGTATCGATTTTAGGGTAAGCAAAAAACCATCACCTTTTTAGACACAAAATTTCAGTTATTCTAGAAATTTATCATTGGTATTGTTGTTGTGACTTCTTTTCTAGTTGACACATAAATTGGGATTGTGTGCAGAAATGACCTTTTCTGGGGGTCACTCTTTAAATTGTGTCCCCTTTTAGCTTAGTGGCTAGATCTGTAAGAAAAAGAAACTCATCCAACTGTTTCTAAATTGCCAAATTTAGCTCACTGGTTTAACAACGAACCGTATCCAAACAGTTTCTCCAAAAAAAAAAAAAAAGCCACCATATGCAAATAATGTTATTGAAGTGAAATTTGCTACCATTGCACAAATTAAAACTCCAATTTATTCACTCTTCCACTATTATTACAATTATTACTAACTAGGGGTGAAGCCACATAGGATCAAGGGGTTCATTTGAATTTTATTTTATTTTTCACCCTAAAACTGTCATATATTAATTCATTCTGGACATAATATGTCCAAAGGAAAGTTTGGCATCGTTTCCAATCCAAGTTGGGAATAGTCTTTCCCAAGAAAATTTTCCCAACAAAGAAATTGAGAACTTAGCTACGTTGTGAGCTACAACATTAAACCTTCTAGGAATATGTACAAACACAATATGCTCTAGAGATGCAGACATATTCCAAATATCTTCACAAACTACATCTATGTCCCACGTAATCTTCACTTGTTTCTTCAATACATCTACAACACTTTTTGCATCAGAGAGGACATAGAGCTTCATCCATCCATGTTGTATCGCTTTTTCCATAGATATTCTTATTGCACACACTTCAGCAATCATAGAAAACTTTATTTGAATATAATGAATATCTTGAAAACTTGAATTTGAAGAATTTGCAAGCACTATATCAAGATATTCATTATATTCAAATAAAGTTTTCGCTACTATGTCTGGAGGGTCGGTTAATTCGTTATTAAAACTCCAAAGATTCGTAGATTTTCAAATATGCCACATAATCATTACTGTCAAATTCAAAACACTAGCGGAATTGGGACATTTTTGCCTTATTAATCTTTTCATTCCACCACAAAGAAAAGTCAGTAATATTGGCAAGGTCATTCCAGTTAATGGGGCTCATTTCCTAAGTTATTTGTGAATCCCGAAACTTGAAAAGCATGTGTCACACAATCTCATCTTTTAAACCACATCTTTTACAAATACTATTGACATGATTTAGTCGTTTGTTTATAATAGATATTGAACATTTTTTGACTTCTTTCTATGTTTATCATATATTGAACCTCCTTAATGAAAATCTTTTATGTTCATTTATTATGATTATGATTAATTAGGGGCAAATCTAGATAGGGTCAAGAAGTTCATTTGAATTCTCTTCAGCCAAAAATGACACTATTATTACAATTATCATTAATCAGGGAGAAGTCAGATAGGGTCAAGAGGTTCATTTGAATTTTCTTCAGCAGAAAATGACATTGTTTAAACATGATTAAAATTATCTTTTATGTATATATAATAGACATTGAATATTTTTTTGACTTCTTTCTCTGTTTATTCATTCATGTCTTGAGCCCTTTAATGAAAAATCTTGATTCCGTCACCGAACGTAATGCAACGTTAAGGAGATCTAGAGCATCTATTTTGGCATTTAACAAAGACTTGTTGGACTGACTTTTTATTTTCTTAAAATCTGATCTTCCATAATTTAAGCATGAACTAATGCTATAATCATATGCCTTCTTATTTTATGCCACACTAGTACGTTTTATAATATTTCTTTTACCCAATTTGTGCGATACTTAGCTGTAGGTTTAGCCAATATAAATCACTAAAGGAGTAAGGACTACTTGGTGTCAATTGAAATTTCAAAATATAACTAGTACTATATACTCCTAATAAATATTTTTTTAAAGTAAATTATCGAGTCAATATGAGTCAAGTAAAATGAAACGGACGGAATAACATTTTCTTCAAAACAATTATTTAGTCGATGCCCACTATCTCTAATGTGACACTATTCAAGTCAACCATGTTAACATTTTCAAAGTCGCCCACCTTTTTTTTCAAAGTCTTCCACCTCCATGCTTGTTTTGGAGAGTTTTTTTTTTTTTTAACACTTAATATTATAATAATAACATTCTCTTGTCCTAGATAGTATTCAACCGTTGTAATGAAATGGTACATAAAAGTCTATGTTTTGGTTTATCTAGAGAAAGATATTATTAGGTGAAAATAAAACAGTTGACCAAAATTGATATTTAAACTTGACTTGTGATTACTTTAATAGGGGAGGTTTAAATTTGTTTGATGAAATATTGATTGATTCTTAATTTGGTAAAATGCAATGTGAAAAAAACTTAACCACTCTTGATGTATACTATTGTCACGATTTAGTCCACTGAATCGCGTGATCACCTACTCTAACAATTACATAGAAAAATCATTATTACTTCACTTAAAACGGGAAATACGAAAGTAAATAAAACATAAGAAATCTTTTGAAAGTTTGAAATGACAGTGAAAATTGAAGTCTAAGAATCATCTTTAAAGAATTAATTGAAAATCCTTCCGTCTAAACAGGTACAAGAGCTACTAAGAGAGTGTAATACACCAAAAATGTGACACAACTTCCGTCTAGAGGAACGAAAGAATAGAAGTTATCGGAGATCATCATCGTCTTCTCCTAAGAAACATCACTGATCATACAACCAGACTATGCCAAGTGGCATAACAAGAGTTGTATCAATACGAACAACACGTACTGGTAACCATCATCGATCGACCCAAATCCAGCACCTAATATAAAGTAGACATTCAGAAGGAAACATGCAATATGAAAGTTACACCACCCCAATAAGTCTTGCCCCTATGCTTGTACCATCCCAGGTATGACGCCCATAAACTAGTACCCATAAATCCAGCTTCCTACCTCGTTCCGCTGTCAACTCCACCAAATGATGTTTTTCTTTTACCTACATATTTCCAAGTTTATTCTTTTAGAGAGTAAGATCAATCAAATTTTCTTCTTTTATATTTTAATGTGCTGAGTTTTTATTTTATTTAATCTTTTATTAGATTTTGACTCCTAAATTTTATGCTAGAAAAACATGTTGAATCTTGAAAAATATATTTTTATACCGATATTCTTACGAATAGTGTCTTAGCACGTCTCAAACTTTGAGATTTTTCTACAATTTGTGTGACCAAATGTTTTTCCAAAAATTTACAACAAAGTTTGACCTCCTCATATGGGACCTGCCCCAAATTTTTCAATAATATTATCATATGATGTGCAAGTACACTAATCTTTAATACAAGACTAAAAATAGATTAGCGTAGATAATCCACAAGACAAATCCAATTGACTTCACGTACTAGATTCCTCCTAGGTCAATGTACATGATACAAAAATGTTGACAATGTTGACTGTCTTTATTGTAATACTTTCAAACAATTTGCAATAGTTAGTGTCTTCTTTAAGATGCAATAGCTGTCAAGAGGAAGTATATTAAATGATTGTGATGCCCAAGTTAAAAAGTACAAAGTAATTGTCCACATTATATCACAAATTCACCATCTATAACTTTGTTGATGTGAAAAGGAAAAGTCTACTTTCTCCACCCCACGAATGAGAAAAAAAGGTCATAGAAACACATTCTCTTTTTGCGACATCTAAAACTGAAAAATCACATTCCATCCCATCCTATCACATTCCTTTGAGTGTTTTGTCATCTATCCGTTTCAATTGATGTGATATTTTTATAGTTTAGCATTAAGTTTAAGAAAGAAAGAACGAGAGATTTTTAAAATAGAGATTAACAAGTATTCAGTAAGAATGGACAACAAAATTACATGGTCAGTTTAATATTATTGAACAATTTGGGGCAGGTCCCTTATTGAACAAAATTGCACGGTCAATTTAATTCTAAAATTACACGGTCAGTTTACATGGTTAATATAATAACTAAAAAAGAAATATCATTAATTTTGTTATTTCTAAACATAAACAGAATGTGTAATTCTGTTGTCCATTGTCAATGTATATTAGTTAATCTCTTAAATCATTTCACCAAAAATAAAAATGAAATTTTAAAATTCGTTATTTCAACTTATGAAAATGTGACTTCTTCTTTTTAATAAAACAGATTAAAAAGTAAAATGTACCACATAACTTGAGACAAAAGAGTATCTCATAAGTTGGAGATAAATTGGACTTGCCTTAGCAATTATATATACCTTTGTTTAATATAATAACTAAAACAAATATGATTAATTTTGTTAATATTGCACTTTTGATTCTTTAATTATTAGTACATTCTAATTTTAAGTTTTGTGAAATTTCTCAAAACATACTTCGCCTTTGATTAATTAATAAGGGTGTTTAGGGTCCATTTGTATATTTAGATTATTTTTAGAATTATAATACTATTACATATGGAGTAATGAACTAATGATACAAATTTAATATAACAATTTTGTTAATAATGATTTAATGTTTACTAATTAGTTTAAACTTTTCAATATTAATTAGAAGCATTTATATTCACACAAATATTATGATATGCTTATAATTACAAATTACAAATCCTAATAGCTAGAAAAATATTATGACATATTTAACGCACAAATTTAAATTCCTTATCGACTCTACCAAGACCACATAAATTGAAATAGAGAGCACCGGATTCCTTTTGAGTCAATGTACACACAACAACACAACTACTAGCATTTAAGTTCCACCAAGGTCAATGCCTTCTAAAATAAATAAACTATAAAGTGTTTGCTACAATAATACAACTCTTGCCACTTTATAGTTTGGTCCATAAAGGGAATTTTGATTTTGAATCATTCAAATAGTTCCCTTCACACTATGCTAGATTGATTATAAAGTCATAAAACTAGAGTATATAGCTGTTGCGCATGTGCTCACAAACAAAAAATTCATAGAAATCAAAGCAATTACACAGACTACACATTTTTTATATTTTAAATGGCATAATCAGGTCAATTGCAAGTGATTCTATATGATAAGATTGTACTAGTAACTTAGATGAAATGGTAAGTAAACAGGTTAAATTATACCGATAATATAAAAATTCTTTACAGTGTTAGTGTAGATGTAATTGTAATGAATAGTTTCACCAATGCCTGTGACTTTAGGCAGGGGATTCTGAATAGCCACTTCTAAGACAAGATGATGACAATTGTGAAGCATAATCCTTGATGAAAATTACTAAATCGAAAATCCAAAATCCAAAATCGAAAACAGTAGATATAGTTAATTGGAACTCCTGCAGATACTATACAAAATTTTTACATTAGAAATGAAATAGCTCACTGGGGTATTCACAAAAGGAAGTTGACTAAATAAGACTATAAACAAATATCAGTAAAGAAAATGGAGAGTGAGTAGTGAGTACTAGTTCATCACAGAAAAAACTAGAGTTGGCTGAACAATTCACCTTCAAGAAGTTGGCCTTTGCTGAGAACAAAATCAAATACCAATTCCAGATGATCAACTTAGTTTATCTGGGCTCAATCCAACTCTCCGTCAATTTATTCCCAGAAGATTGTGTAGAGGAGCTTGGTTGACCGAAAAATCTTTTGCCATGCAGATTAAATGGACTAAATTCTGAACTACCAGAATTGAGGAATGGTGGTTGTGTTGGCTGAGGAATTTCATGGTTCTCGGTGAGCATTTTCACGACACTTGACATGGAGGGTCGTAGTTCTGCTGATGCTTGTACACAAAGAAGACCTACTTGCAGCAGCTTAGATGCCTCCTCTTTATTGAAGTTACCTTCTAATAAAGGGTCAACTGCTTCATAAGATTTCCCCATCCCATACAAGTTCCACAACTAGAAACCACAATGACATGAGTTGAGTAAATACTATATTAATGTCCGTTAAGGAAAGAAAAAATATCACAAGAAAGTACCTGCTGCAGAAGAGAATTAGTGTTCTTGAAAACATAATTGTTCTTCTTTCCACACACGACTTCGACAACAAGAACTCCAAAACTATAGACATCAGCTTTTTCGGTCAGTATGCCACGTACAACGTACTCTGGAGCCATGTAACCGCTGCAATGCCAAAACTTATTAATTCAGCACTTTCTTAGTGTATTGATTAAAGAAAAATTAACAAGTAACCGGAAAAAGGTATTGAACTTACAGAGTGCCAGCAATAGCTGTGCTAATGTGGCTCTTATCTTCAGGAAATAACCTGGCTAGACCAAAATCAGCTATTTTTGCCATGAAATCTTCATCTAGAAGAACATTGCTCAACTTTATGTCACGGTGGATGATCCTTAATTTCGATTCTTCATGAAGATAAGCCAATCCCTCAGCAGTACCCAATACAATTTTGTATCTTTGACTCCATGTAAGTGGCTGAAGGTTCTTTGTGTCTGATTCAGTGCAAAACAAAGGCATTTACATAACGAGAGACGACTACACCAATTTAAGATTTCATAAATTTAGGTGGATTGGATACTTACCAAAGACGTAATCCGCAAGACTATGATTGGGCACGTACTCATACACTAGAAGACTTTCCGGCCCTGTAATGCTGCAACCCAATAGCTTTACCAAGTTTTTGTGATGGATGCCGCTAATCAAATTGACCTCATTAAAGAAATGATCAACCCACTGCCTCGTATTGAAGAAGAGCCTCTTTATAGCAACAACCTGCCCGTCTGGCAAGATCCCCTATTTCATGTATAAACACGACTATTGTCAGGCAAATCTCATTAGTATAAGAAAAATGAATATAATGTTCAAAGAAAATTACCTTGTAAACAGAACCAGAACCTCCTTGTCCCAATTTATTCGAGTTGTTAAAGTAATTTGCCGCCTTCTCAAGAGTTTCATAGGAAATATTCAGTTTTGATTTATTAACCGTTCTTATGAGAGCTCCTAGCTGCTTCTTCTCTATATCATCGAAGCAAATTCAAGTCAAATTGCCATTTGATCAATCAGACTTAAATGAGATTTCTTTTGTCGGAAAGAAAGAAAATGATTTGACTTAGAAATTTGTACCTCTCTTTTGTTTTAGAACCTTCCTCCGCACAAAGAATGAAACAGCCGATACAAATAGCAAGAAAGCAGAAATACCCAGAGTTGTTGCAAGAATAACAGCCAAACGATTCGATCCTCCTGATAATTAATCATAATACGACAACATGAATGACATAATTTTGTATAAACATTTTATTTTATCACAGTTTTTAAAAGATTCATTGTCTGCATTTGCCTCAATGCTGATTCACTCTTCATTCATTTCATGTATATATATATGTCAACCATTTCAACTTATCAGATGACAAAAAGAAACATCAGCACAAGTAATGTCTAGATAGTTATTAAATCCTGGAATGGAACTAAAATCCAAGAAATACAAACTACCACATTTTAAACAGATAACAAGAGCAACTTTTCAAGAAATGTCAAAATCACCTCGATTTCCAACCACCGTTTTTCAAATCATTCCAAATGACAAAGTAGGTATCTTTTTTTTAGAAAATAATAATTGGGCAGAACAAGTTGAACTTTTTCTTGCTCTACATCCAATAGTTTTAGGCTTATAGCAAGTATCATTGCAAATCTACAAAAACAAAATTAAACATTTAAGATCATTGAATATTGGATAAGATTGAAATAACTAATGAAACCAAGAAACATCGCAAGCATATGTTAAATAAGATGATTACACAATTAAACATGATATTCGTAAAGATATATGACATTTGAGTCTAACTCAACTCCAAAAGCTAGCTCATCACGAGAGAATTGCTCAAGTCAGTCCCCAACCAATGTGAAACTTTAACCATTCTAACACCCCTTCACGGTCAGACCCAATGATACCATGTAAAGATATGACATATGTCACGGAAAAAGTACTATCTCTAATAGCTTACACTTTTAGGTGAAATGATCGCACAACTAAACGAAAACAATTTATTCATTTCATACATTCAAGAAAGAAAGAACATACCTCCATTTCCAGCAGGAGGAGTATCACTTGCAGAATTATTAAAGAACCTCTGAGTAGAATACCTAACATAACAACCAGTATTCAACACCCTTCCTTCTTCCTTAGGAGTACAAGAACCAATCTTCAAAACTGCATCAGAAAGACACCTTTGACAAGCACTTCCATTCACAAATTCCCAACATTGAGCTAACCCATAAACAGTCAAATTCCCAGTACTCACAACTGCAGTCAAAAACCCATCATTCCTCAAACCCCCAAACTCCAAATCCCTCGCCAATTTCCCAACATTTTCACTAAACAAACTCTGATTCCCAGAAAAACTCGTGTTCCCACAGATCGTCCTATCAACAGAACTCAAACTTTCATTAAAAAATCTATAATAATCGTACCTTAGGAAACACCCATCATAATATAATCTCCCACCAGTAACTAATCTTTGAAAAGGTAAGCATCGTAGGATTTGAGTTTTGCACTGAGCAAAACAGAGATTACAATCTGTTTGTGATAAGTCCTTCATACATTCACCAAACGCATAAACTGTATTATTCCCTGTTCCGTTAATTACTGCTCCAAATTTGTCTCGCCCCACTAATGGCGTAATGGAATCCATGGCTTCTAGAAAAGTTGCTACATAAACTTGTCGATCGGATTGTGCAGCTGTTCTGTTTGTACAAATTAGAGCTGCTTCTGTTGCTCTTGGATCAGAAATTGAAAGTTTTATGAATGAAAATAACGTAAATACAAAAACCCATTTCGATGAAAACCCCATTAATGAAGAATTTGAAGGAATTAAGCTAAGAGAATTGAAATTTATGACATAATTTAGAGGTTTATTATGAGCTACAACTTGCAGCTGGATGGAAGTTTACTTTATTTTGTTTTCTGTTAATTTGTTTTGTTTAGTTTGAATGAGAAGCCAATTTTTGTACAGTATGGTGAGTGGGCTCCATGAGCCATCGATGCTGACAACTTGGCAATTTTTTAAATTTAATAAGATCTTGGTATTTATCCTGTTGACTTTGAAAAATTGAAAGCTACACCTTGTGATCTTCCTTTAAATTTATTACTCTCTCCGTTTCACAAAGAGTGACATAGTTTGATTTGATACGAAGTTTAAGAAAATAAAGAAGACTTTTGAATCTTGTGGCCCTAAATTAAAGTTATGTCAAATGTACAAAATTGCTCTTTAATCTTGTAGTCTTAAACATGTCACGTGAAAAGTTGAAAGTAAAATGTTTCCAAAAAAGGAAAGGGGCCATTCTTTTTGAAACAGACTAAAAAGGAAAGGAGACCATTCTTTTTGAAACGGAGAGTAATAAATTTCATTTAAAAACTCAGTTACAATTTATTCTGATTGAAGACGGAGAGAAGTATTAAAAACATTTTTAAATTTAATATGAATTATTAGTTTTATTTTTAAATTATTGATAGTCTTAAAAATATCTCTCTAGTTGATTCACTCAACTTAACTCACATGCATCAAATAGTTTCAATTTCTTATAGGAGAGTGCGGCTCTTAATAAAAAGTCGAAATAAGTGTTAAAGGTATCCCTAAACCTAATGAGAATTTTGTAGTGTCATATCACAAGATTATGAGTGTATTTAAGTTTAATTAGTCAAGTAGAAGAGGTGTTTTTAAGATTTTCAATAGTTCAAAGATGAATACTTCTCTCCAGTGTTTTCAAAAACGTTTTTGGGGCGAGTCCCAAGGCGAGTCTTGGGGCAGGGCGTACCAAAAACGATCTAGGGCATAAATTAATAACGTAAATCCATAAGGTGTAAGTTCTAAAATTTGAGGTGTAAGCCTTGAGCATAGAAACATAAGTCCTGGGCGTAAAAAACGTAAGCCCTAGAGTTTTTTAATTATTTTTTTAACCTTTTTTTGCTTTAAATCATATTTTTTATTATTGGTGTAATGATATTTCTCAAATAGTAATTATAATACTTTTTTTCTTCATTATTGATTATTAATACTTATCTCAAATAAATATATTTTTTTTATATATTATAGGTTATTTATAAAAAATTATTTGTAAAATCATTGAAAGGTTTACTTTTACTTATTTTATTAGTAATAAAACTATAAAATTAAATATACAAGAGACTACGCCCCGTAGATCCATGAGACTTACGCCCCGTATATCCATGAGACTTACGCCCCGTATCTTGGGGATTACGCCTTGCCCTGTACTGTATAAAATGTTTCGCCTCGCCTCACACCCCCGCCTTTTAAAACACTGCTTCTCTCATTGAACATATGATAAAATATTTCTATTAGATAAATTAACTAAAATTTTAATTTTTTTTCTTAAAATATATTATTTTCTTTAATTGTATGTCTGATGAATCGACTTGTATAAGTAATGATGAAATAAATTATACTATCTCCAACCGAAGGACGGACCTAGATAGAATTTGAAGGGTTCGACCCCTCTGACAAAAATTTGCACTGTTTATGTGCCTTACGAATTTTTTTATAACTTTACAAAATAAAAATAATTATTCTTTAAAGAAAGAATTGATTGTACGAATAAAATGAGAATCTTTTATTAAATTTTATCATTATTTCATAGATTGACAAGTAATTTAGGATTAAATATATTTATAATAAAGTGGAGAATTATTATGGGACGAATGGGGCACTTCCTTCGTTTTATTTTACTTGATCATTATATTAAAAATATAATTTGTTTAACTTGTTCATTTTAAAAATTCAAGAAAATTTTATTACTTTTTTCTCTTATTATTTTTTGAGTATCAAATGCCTACATAAAAAGTAGTAGTCAAATTTAGAGTTCTAAAATATCATTATAAAATTACTTTAATAAAATATTCCTAATAAAAAGAAATTGTGTCAAGTCAATCTAGATCAAGTAATATAAAACGAAGGAAATAATAATACTTTGGCCAGCTTATTTTTTGAACACAGTATCTATTATTTTCCATCTGAACATATTTAAATATCTATGTTCCTCGAAACTTAAAGAAATAAAACGTATTTTTAATTTAAATTTAAATCTAAAACTTCATAATTCTCGTATTATTATATTGATCATTACACCCACCTTCTGGATTTTCTTAATTTCCTACTTTCTGACTTCTGAGTGGTCTAAAACATAAAGACATAAAGAGATAAAGCACTCTCTAATTTAATTTAATCTAATTCTTATTTTTGGGGTCAAACACCTCAAATAAACCTATAACTTTCAACGAAATTCTACTAGTTTTTCTTATCTTTGAAGTTTGACGATTAATTTGGGAAGTTGCAAAATGTTGTTCAAGAAAAAAAATTAATGTTAATTTTTTTGGGAAACATACATAAATATACTATATTAAGAAAGTATGTACGGTCATTTATAGTAATAATACTTTTTTTATTTAGACATTTATAATACATATTACAGAGAACAATTCATAAAACACACACACACACACATATATATATATATAAAATACAAGTTTTATTCAGAATAATATATTTATCACACATTTTAATATATTTTTAATAATAGTACAGATTTATTATAGTATTGTTATATATTGTTATATATTGCTATAATGGTAATAAATAAATAAAATATCACTAAAAACAATTATTATTTTTTTAGAAGTACTTAGCTAAGTAATTTTTTTCTTTTTGTTTATCTTTAGAGACAAACTTTTTATATGCAAATTACTTTGATTTGCATATAAGGTAAGGTGGATTACATTGATAATCCTACAAACAACGCTACATAAACCCTATCTTTATGTCGATAGATTGAATCAAACATTAAAAAAAATTGTTCATGGAATTATATTCCTACGTTCAAATTTACGTTGGATGAATAACAAGCTTTTGCTAAGGAGGAGGGACTTCATCAAGCCATTGTGGTTAAATTATCTATCGAGTCATTAGATTCGTTAATTTTAAGATCGATTTTTGCCTAAGTTCCTCAATATTAAGGGACATTATTTCGTTTGATTGCTTGCTTAAAGGAAACTTCTTAGTAAGCGTTTCGTCACAAGATTTTGAACCTCAATATTTTTAAGTTCTGATTTGACATAAGCATTTGTTTATGGATTTTTCATAAAAAAATCAATTTCAAATCCTAAATTCTTTGAAAAGTAGGATTTCAAATTTCAATTTGTGATTTTATTTTTTTATAATTTTAATACTTGACCCTAATACTTGACCCATAAGTTGAAAGTTTGCAAGAAAAGTCCCATCATTTAAAACTTCACGAAAAAGCACTTAATTATGTTCAAGCTGAAGAAATTATTGGTATCATGTGGAAGAATAATATTAAAGAATAGCTAGTCATTACTATTTTCTTCAAACCTCAATTATAAGATTACACTTACTATATTAATTATTGTTGTCGTCGTCAATTTAAACATAGCCGTATACTCTGGTATTCAAAATATTTTATTCCCTTAATTGATTTTTTTTCTTTTTTGGGTTATTAGAGTCCATCATCAACTAGAATTCGATTATTGTAGCTTATTCCTTGTAGCAAAAGGATTACTCTTCCTTTAGAATAGGTAGTAGATAAGGATTCTTATATTAATCATAAACATGTACAAAATCTATAAATAGAAAGCAAAAACGGCATAACAATTAACCTGCAATTATTTTCTCAAACTCCTTTGTTCTTGGTTCTAATTCTCCTCCAAAAACTATTACTGTCGCCCCAACTTCAATCACTACTGCTACAAAATAAAATCAGTCCAAACTGATTAGGGTGGTGAGTACCAAAATTGTCACGACCCGAGCCTACACCTTGGACGTGGCCGGCACTCGAGAACCATTGTTGGTCCCCAAGTTGTAATGACACTCTTGGTCATTTCTGCGTTTTGCCTTCTGTCTGTCGTTTAGAGCGTTCCTGTAGCGATCCCAAGTCATTTATGACTTGCTAGGACTGACAGTTCAGTCACCTGGTCGTTCGTTTGGTTATTGTGCGAGTTTTAGTGTTTTTGGAGCTTATGAACCTTGAACAATCATTTTCGATCAAAAGTTCAAGAAGATGACATTGGAATCCAAATTCTGAAGATTCCATCAGCTTCGAAAGGGTCATTTTAGGCTAGTAGCATGGTCGTCATGACTCCCGAGGTTTTCAGTGTGAGTCGGTGCGATTAGGCGTTTTAACTTTAAGTTTAAGCTTAAGTTTGACTTTAGTCAACATTCTGAGTAAACGCGCTCGGATGAGAATTCCGTCAGCGCGGTTAGCTGTGGAATGTCAAGTTTGGTCTAGATTGACCCCTCTTTTGTGTCCCGAGGTTTTCGATACTTTCCGAGCCCTTTTGTGGGTTTTGACTTAAAAGTGGAATGTCAAGTTTGGTCTAGATTGACCCCTCTTTTGTGTCCCGAGGTTTTCGATACTTTCCGAGCCCTTTTGTGGGTTTTGACTTAAAATGGCATTTGAGGTGTGGGACCCACTTTTTGTCAAGATGACCTCGTATGGAAATTTTGACTGCGTCGTTGAGCGCGAAATATCAAATTTGGTATGGTTGCATATCTCGTATGCGTGCACGGGGTTCCGAACGAGTTCAGAGCACCCTGTCGGAGTTTTAAAATTTTGGGAAAAATTGCAGAAAATCTGCTATTTAATGCAGATATATCAGCAACCATTTCCCAAACTTAAAACCCTCTTAACTCTCTCATCTCTCATCCGAATTAGGCGATTCGAAGTGTGGGAGCTTCGTATTTTCGGTGGCTTCGCTGTAGAGTGTTCGAAAGTTGTTGGGTGCACGTAGATCGAGGTAATTTTGCGATAAACCTGATTGATGTACCCTTTTTTCGAGCCTTTATTTTTGGCATTCTTGTTTTGGTCATATCTCTTTCATTTTAGCTCGATTTTGGGTGATTCGAAGTCCCACGTGTTGAGAATTATCGTGAATTCGTCGTAGAGTGTTCAAGGAGTGCTAGGCACCATTAGATCCTTGTAGATTTCAAGTTTAGACTGCTGTAGGTTTTCTTTTAGGTGATTAAAGTGTGGTTTTCTTGCTTGTTGGTTTTTGCTGTGTTTTGAGGTCCGAAGTGTGTTCCATTTTGGAACACAAGTTTGGGGTGCCGTTTAGGGTCTCTTGACGGAGTCAAATTCGAACAGTTCGGTGCGGGTCCTACGATTCCCATTTTGACTCCAAAATTGACTCATCTCCGTTTGTGGTGATTTTGGTGTCTAAACGACCGTACTAACGTTGTGATCCTATATTTGATAGAGTGACAACGTTCAAAGGTCGTTCGGGAGGGAAAACCTCCGGTAAAGTGATTTGGAGAGCGCGCGATCGGCCTTAAGGTAGGGGTACAACTTCCTTTCTTTTTAGATTGAGCTTAATTGTGTAAAAGCATGTCGATTGGAGCAAATTGGGGGTGGGTACCAGTTTCCTACCTTACTTTGATTAGATATCTAATGTTAGGATCGATTGACCATATTTCGGGTATAGTATCATGTTAACCGATTTAGTAGAGTTGCATCCTTATGTGCTAAATGCTATTGTACGCTTGTATGGTATGTGTTGTATGATTGTTCATCCTTAACCTTAAGCATAATATCCTTAGTGTAGGTTAGGCTAGCATTGCCTTAGACTTATGATCCGTGTGGGTTGGATAACCTTGACTTCCTGCCGACGTAGTTCGGATGACTTAGCTCCTTGTAGACTGGAATAGTATACTTGAGTCTGATAGTTTGAGCCTTAGATTAGACGTTATCGCTGCTTGCTGCACTTCTGTATCTTCTCCCTCTAGTTCTGATGCATTCTCGAAGGTTTAGTGCATCACTAAAGGTGTGGGATTGAGATAGTATAGGCTTGGAGCCTTTTCTGTGATTTCTTAGAGTAGACGTCGTTCCACGGTGCTTGTTGTTGGATTGGATCCTATTGGAGATACTATCACCCCCGGGGTCGTTCTTTCTAGCTGGGATGGGAGCGTTTCGCTGGCTGGGTAGACTCAGTGATATCAGCGATAGCCCCCGGGCCTCTCTTTCTAGCAGGGCTGGGAGTGTGCAGTTGGCTGGGTGTCCCCGGGTTGCTCTTTCTAGCTGGGCTGGGAGTTGA
>NW_006239143.1:76414-97243 GCF_000226075.1 Solanum tuberosum | reverse complement strand
GGGATCTTTATTTGTATATATGTTTTTGGTTTGCGTCCGCCTGTTTATATTGTTATTTTCCTACTCTTGTTTAATTTCTACCCTTAGACCCATTACTTGAAGTTCCGGGTTACGGGTTGGCTTACCTATTGGTAGGGTATAGTAGGTGCCATCATGACTCGAGAAATCGGGTCGTGACAAGTTGGTATCAGAACCCCAGGTTCATCGTTCTCACTTGTACAGAGCTAACGTTTAGTAGAGTCCTGCAAATCGGTGCGGAGACGTCCGTAACTTATCTTCGGGAGGCTACAGGATGTCCTTAGAAAGATTTCCTCTTTTGTTTCACTTTCGTGCAGTATGTGTCTTATTGGTTCCTTGAAATCTCACTTTTTTCACTCTTTCGCAGGATGGCTCGCTCGCGAGGTGGCGCGGCTGGGGGTAATGCACCCAGGCCTGCAGACAGTGCCCTAGCTTGGGGTAGACGCCAACCCCGAGGTCGAGAGAGGGCTGCAACACCAGTCCAGGAGAGAGAGGAGGATCCAGAGCCAGTAGCGGACCCTCTAGCACTTCGTATACCTGATCAGCCAGTGGGGCCGGGGCCAGCCCAGCCGCCACCCAGATTAGTTCTGACTCCAGAACTCCAGGCCGCTATTGCTCAACTCTTAGGTGTGCTTGGGGGGAAGCAACAGCCACCTGCCCCAGCTTCACCAGCACTTCTACCACATGATCAGCCTACAATGAGGGCACCTCAGGTCCAGGTACCACCTGAGGGAGTACCGCCCTTGGCAGCGGACATACCTATGCTGCTTGAGGATCAGAAGATGATTAGTGTGTTTCTCAAGTTGACACCACCGAGGTTTTCTGGGGCTGTGGGTGAGGATGCCAACGAGTTTCTTACTACTTGTCGTGAGAGGCTTCACACTTTGGGCCTTGTGGAGTCTTGAGGGGTCGTCTTCTTTACTTACCAGCTAGATGGGCCAGCCAGGCAGTGGTGGTGCACATTCATTTAGACCAGGCCAGTTGGATTTCCACCGATATCATGGGATGAATTTTTTGAGGCCTTCTTGGCCAAGTTTATTCCTCGTAGCGTCAGAGACCGCCTTAGGGATCAGTTCTGCAGGTTGGAGCAGGGCTCTATGTCAGTGGCAAAGTACGAGACTAGGTTCCACGAGCTCTCCCGTCATGCCAAAATGATATTACCTACAGAGGAGGAGAGAGTTAGGTGCTTTGTTCGTGGGTTGAGATTGCAGTTTCGGCTTGAGACCCAGTCTTTAGTTTTTGCGGGTCGATCTTTTTTAGACGTAGTTGACCATGCTAGTACTATGGAGCATCTTCGTCGCAAGGCCCAAGGGGGCAGGGAGAAGAGGGCTAGGCATGAAGGCAACTATAGTGACTCCCGCCCCAGGTCTAGAGATTATCATGATAGGGCCGGACGACGATTTCGACAAGATTAGTCTAGCAGACCTACACAGGCCTCTCTTCAGGCATCAGATGGTGGTCAGAGTGAGGCTAGTTTGAGTCAGCGCTGCGAGGTGTTTCAGTCGGGTTCTTCAGGCCATGGTAGTCGTTCTTCTGGGAGTCGCCCTCGACAGGGTTGCTATAAGTGTGGTGAGATGGGTCATTGGGCTAGGGACTACCCTCAGCATAGTCAGATTGCTCCCGCTCCTCATGCAGCTCCCCCAGCTTTACCAGCACCTCCAGCTAGAGGTCGTGGTCAGGGTCAGGACCGTAAAGGTGGTCAGCAGGGTATAGGGGGTGGTCCCCGAGGAAGCAGGTCAAGTGGTAGGTTTGATGGTCAGGGCAGAGACAGACATAGCCATTTCTATACAGCTCCATCGAAGGCGGAGGCTGAGGCATCAGACGATGTGATCACAGGTACGATTCTTTTATTCCAGCAGCCCGTCTTGGATTTATTTGATCAGGGCTCTACTTTTTCGTATGTTTCTATTTATTATGCCTCTCGCTTGAGTATGATGTCTGAGCCTCTGGTAGCGCCGTTGCGTGTGTTGACCCCCGTGGGTGAGTCTTTAGTAGTGGATCAAGTATTTCGATCTTGCTTAGTTGCTATCCAAGGGCGTGACACCCGGGCTGAACTTTTATTGCTTGACATGGCTGATTTCGATGTGATTCTGGGCATGGACTGGTTATCCCCTTATCGTGCTATTTTAGATTGTTTCTCTAAGACCGTTACCTTAGCCATTCCTGGTATTCCTCCGGAGGTGTGGCAGAGATCTCGTGGAAGCACACCAGTTGGGGTTATTTCTTTTATTCAAGCTAGGAGGCTAGTGCTAGTGAATGTTTATCATATTTGGCCTATGTGCGTGATGTGAGTAGGGAGGTTCCTCCGGTTGAGTCAGTTCTTGTTGTTCCTGACTTCTTAGATGTGTTTCCTACTAACCTACCTGGCCTACCCCCCAGAGCATGATATTGATTTTCCGATTGAGCTTGAGCTAGATACTCAGCCTATTTCTATTCCTCCATATCGGATGGCTCCTGCTGAGCTCATGGAGCTCAGTGTTCAGCTTCAGGATCTCTTGGGTAAAGGATTTATCAGACCTAGTGTATCACCTTGGGGCTCTCCCATTCTTTTTGTTAAGAAGAAGTATGGTACGATGCGTATGTGCATTGACTATAGGCAGTTGAACAAGGTGACAGTGAAGAATCAATATCCTCTGCCTAGGATTGATGACCTATTTGACCAGCTACAGGGAGCTTCAGTGTTCTCTAAGATTGATTTGAGCTCCGGTTACCACCAGTTGAGGATTAGGGCAGCGGACATCCCTAAGACTGCATTTAAGACCCGTTATGGCCGTTATGAGTTCTTGGTGATGTCATTTGGGTTGACTAATGCCCTTACTACCTTTATGAACTTGATGACGCGCGTGTTCAGGCCTTATCTTGATTCCTTCGTCATAGTCTTCATTGATGACATTTTGATATACTCGCGGAGTAGGGGTGATCATGAGCAGTATTTGATAGTTGTGCTCCAGACTTTGAGAGATCAGCGGCTTTATGCCAAATTCTCAAAGTGCCAGTTTTGGTTAGACTCTGTAGCGTTCTTGGGGAATGTTGTATCCAAGGAGGGCATTATGGTAGATCCGACGAAGATTTAGGCTATTCGTGATTGGGCTAGGCCTACCTTAGTTACTGAGATTCAGAGCTTCGTCGGACTAGCAGGCTACTACAGACGATTTGTGAAGGGTTTCTCTACATTGGCAGCACCTCTGACCCGGTTGACTCGTGTTGATGTTCCCTTTGTTTGGTTAGAGGAGTGTGAGGCGAGCTTTTTGAGGCTCAAGGAGTTATTGACCACCGCTCATATACTGACTCTTCTAGTTGAGGGCGAGGGCTTCACGATTTATTGTGACAGATTCGGTGTTGGTTTGGGTTGTGTATTGATGCAGTAAGGCTGGGTTATTGCTTATGCGTCGAGGCAACTTAAGATTCATGAGCGCAACTACCCTACTCATGACTTGGAGTTGGCGGCGGTAGTTTTCGCGCTTAAGATTTGGAGGCACTACTTGTATGGAGTTCGATGTGAGATCAACATCGATCATAGGAGTCTTCAGTACATCATGAGCCAAAGGGACCTTAATTCGAGGCAACGTCGTTGGATTGAGCTCTTCAAAGACTACGACCTCTCTATTCTCTATCATCCGGGCAAGGCAAACGTGGTAGCGGATGCCTTGAGCCGGAAGGTGGTGAGTATGGGTAGTTTAGCTTTCTTATCTGTTGATGAGCGACCCTTGGCTTTGGACATTCAGTTCTTAGCCAATAGCATGGTTCGGTTGGATATCTCAGATTCTAGACGTGTCTTGGCCTATATAGGAGTTCAGTCTTCCTTGCTTGATAGGATCTATGGTTGTCAGTTTGAGGATGAGGCCTTGGTGGCCCTTAGAGATCGAGTGTTAGTGGGTGATGGTGGTCAGGCTACCTTAGATCCTGATGGAGTGTTGAGATTCGCTGGCCGCATCTGTGTTCTGAGATTTGGGTATTTGATACAGTTGATACTTTCTGAGGGCCATGAGTCTAGAAACTCTATCCATCCAGGCACAATGAAGATGTATCGTGATTTGAGGCAACATTACTAGTGGAGTGGCATGAGGAGAGATATTTCTGACTTTGTTTCCCGTTGCTTGTGCTGCCAGCAGGTAAAGGCCGAGCATTTGAGGCCTGGTGGTGAGTTTCAGAGATTACCCATTCCGGAGTGGAAGTGGGATCGCATTACTATGGATTTGTGGCTGGCCTACCGTGGAAGTCTAGAGGTGTTGATAGCATTTGGGTCATCGTTGATCGATTGACCATGTCAGCATATTTCCTTCCTGTTCAGTCTTCATTTAACGCCGAGAGGTTGGCTCGTATCTACATTCGGGAGGTGGTTCGACTTTATGGGGTGTTAGTTTCTACTATATCAGATCGGGGTTCTCAGTTCACGTCTATCTTTTGGAGGACCTTTTCAGGATGAGTTGGGCACTCGAGTTGACCTTAGCACAACTTTCCACCCGCATACTGTTGGTCAGTCGGAGCGTACTATTCAGGTTCTTGAAGACATGCTGCGAGCTTGTATTTTGGAGTTTGGTGGTCATTGGGACCAGTTCTTGCCTTTGGCGGATTTTGCATATAACAACAGCTACCATTCTAGCATTCAGATGGCCCCGTTCGAGGCCTTGTATGGTAGATGTTGTCACTCTCCGGTGGGCTGGTCTGAGTCTATAGAGCCTAGGCCTCGGGCTACAGATTTGATTCAGAAGGCTATGGACCAGGTGAGAGTGATTCAGGATATACTCATGACGGCTCAGAGTAGGCACCAGATTTATGCGGATCGGAGGCATCGACCTTTGAGATTCTCTGTTGGTGATCGGGTATTCCTCCGTGTGTCGCCCATAAAGGGTATGATGAGGTTTGGTAGGCGGGGCAAGCTTAACCCCAGGTACATTAGGCCTTTTGAGATACTCCGGACAGTAAGGGAGGTTGCTTATGAGTTGGCCCTACCTCCAACATTTTCAGCCATCCACCCGGTTTTCCATGTCTCGATGTTGCGGTGGTATGCTCCTGATGAGTCCCATGTGCTCCAGTATGATGCAGTCGAGTTGGATCATTTGACATTTGTAGAGGAGCTAGTTGTCATTCTAGCCAGAGATGTGAGAAGACTGCGCTCGAGAGCCATTCATGTTGTTAAGGTCCGTTGGAGTCATCGTCCAGTCGAGGAGGCTACCTAGGAGACCGAGTAGGAGATGCGAGAGCATTTTCCTGGCTTGTTTGAGCCTTCAAGTACTTCTTGACCCTTACTTTCGTGGACGAAAGTCCTTTTTAGTAGTGGATATTGTAATGACCCTCTTGGTCATTTCTGCGTTTTGCCTTCTATCTGTCGTTTAGAGCATTCCTGTAGCGACCCCAAGTCATTAATGACTTGCTGGGACTGACAATTCGGTCACCTGGTCGTTCGTTTAGTTATTGTGCGAGTTTTAATGTTTTTGGAGCTTATGAATCTTGCACGATCATTTTCGATCAAAAGTTCAAGAAGATGACATTGGAATCCAATTCTGACGATTCCATCAGCTCCGAAAGGGTCATTTTAGGCTAGTAGCATGGTCGTTATGACACCCTAGGTTTTCAGTGTGAGTCGGTGCGATTAGGCGTTTTAACTTTAAGTTTAAGCTTAAGTTTGACTTTAGTCAACATTCTGAGTAAACACGTTTGGATGAGAATTCCGTTAGCGCGGTTAGCTCTGGAATGTCAAGTTTGGTCTAGATTGACCCTTCTTTTGTGTCCCGAGGTTTTTGATACTTTCCGAGCCCTTTTGTGGGTTTTGACTTAAAATGGCATTTGGGGTGTGGGACCCACTTTTTGTCAAGATGACCTCGTATGGAAATTTTGACTGCGTCGTTGAGTGCGGAATATCAAATTTGGTATGGTTACATCTCTCGTATGCATGCACGGGGTTCCGAAACGAGTTCGGAGCACCCCGTCAGAGTTTTAAAATTTTGGGAAAATCTGCTATTTAATGCAGATATATCAGCAACCATTTCCCAAACTTAAAACCCTCTTAACTCTCTCATCTCTCATCCGAATTAAGCGATTCGAAGTGCGGGAGCTTCATATTTTTGGTGGCTTCGCTGTAGAGTGTTCGAAAGTTGCTGGGTGCACGTAGATCGAGGTAATTTCACGATAAACCTGATTGATGTACCCTTTTTTCGAGCCTTTATTTTTGGCATTCTTGTTTTGGTCATATCTCTTTCATTTTAGTTCGGTTTTGGGTGATTCGAAGTCCCACGTGTTGAGAATTGTCGTGAATTCGTCGTAGAGTGTTCAAGGAGTGCTAGGCACCACTAGATCCTTGTAGATTTCAAGTTTAGACTATTGTAGGTTTTCTTTTAGGTGATTAAAGTGTGGTTTTCTTGCTTGTTGGTTTTTGCTGTGTTTTGAGGTCCGAAGTGTGTTCCATTTTGGAACACAAGTTTGGGGTGCCGTTTAGGGTCTCTTGACAGAGTCAAATTCGAACAGTTCGGTGCAGGTCCCACGATTCCCGTTTTGACTTCAAAATTGACTCATTTCCGTTTGTGGTGATTTTGGTGTCTAAACGACCGTACTAACATTATGATCCTATATTTGATAGAGTGACAGCGTTCAAAGGTCATTCGGGAGGCAAAACCTCCGGTAAAGTGATTTGGAGAGCGCGCGGTCGGCCTTAAGGTAGGCTACGACTTCCTTTCTTTTAGATTGAGCTTAATTGTGTAAAAGCATGTCAATTGGAGCGAATTGGGGGTGGGTACCAGTTTCCTACCTTACTTTGATTAGATATCTAATGTTAGGATCGATTGACCATATTTCGGGTATAGTATCATGTTAACCGGTTTAGTAGAGTTGCATCCTTAT
The DNA here is from genome assembly GCF_000226075.1 of Solanum tuberosum. Classification (NCBI taxonomy): domain Eukaryota; kingdom Viridiplantae; phylum Streptophyta; class Magnoliopsida; order Solanales; family Solanaceae; genus Solanum; species Solanum tuberosum. The sequence continues at coordinate 90,388 of NW_006239143.1, read as the reverse complement.
GTGCTAAATGCTATTGTACGCTTGTATGCTATGTGTTGTATGATTGTTCATCCTTAACCGTAAGCATAATGTCCTTAGTATAGGTTAGGCTAGCATTGCCTTAGACTTATGACCCGTGTGGGCTGGATAAACCTTGACTTCCTGCCGACGTCGTTAGGATGACTTAGCTCCTTGTAGACTGGAATAGTAGACTTGAGTCTGATAGTTTGAGTCTTACATTAGGCGTTATCGCTGCTTGCTGCACTTCTGTATCTTCTCCCTCTAGTTCTGACGCATTCTCGAAGGTTTAGTGCATCACTAAAGGTGTGGGATTGAGATAGTATAGGCTTAGAGCCTTTTCTGTGATTTCTTAGAGTGGACGTCGTTCCACGATGGTTGTTGTTGGATTAGATCCTATTGGAGATACCATCACCCTCGGGGTCGTTCTTTCTAGCTGGGCTGGGAGCATTTCACTGGCTTGGTAGACTTGGTTATAGCGGCGATAGCCCCCAGTCCTTTCTTTCTAGCTGTGCTGGGAGTGTGCTGCTGGCTGGGTGTCCTCGCTCTTTCTAGCTGGGCTGGGAGTTGAGTGTATGGTAGGACGACTCGCGATATTTACCTCACTCACGGGTCCCTCTTTCTAGCTGAGTTGGGAGTGGACTGTTTGGTTGGGTGCCCCCTAGGGTCACTCTTTCTAGCTAGGCTGGGAGTGCACTGGTGGCTGGGTGGAGTCTGATAGACTATCTTGGTTACTTTGTGCTGGGAGCCCGATTTCTTTCTTTCTTAGTAGACTTAGCTATTTTGTATACCTGTCGGGCTTATGGGGGTCCGTTCAGATTTTATTTGAACTTGCGCACGAATGTACCTTCTGGGCTTATGGGGGTTCAGTTAGGTTTAGTTAGTTGTAATTAGTTTGTTTCTGGTATGCTCGTATGCTTTTTTTTCATATCTGTTTTGACCTTTTTGTGTCTAGATTCTATCTTTCTTATTGTTTTTACCCTTTTTGCTCAGTCGGCCTATGATGCCTACTGAGTACCTGTTGTGTTGGTACTCATGCTACGCTCTGCATCTATTTCGTGATGCAGGTCTCAGTACCAGTTACCAGCGGTGATTAGTTCCAGCCTTCTTTTGCAGCTGTGATTCAGAGACGAGGGCGAGCACTTGGCGTTTTGTGTTTGTTCTGTCTCATTCTTTTGTTTTAGCGAGTCTTGTTGCCTTTGAGACACGCTCTGTTGTGGTCCACTTTTGGGAGTTGTACTCTTTATTAAATAGCTTTGTACTAATGACTTCTACGTTTTGGGAGGGATTTATGTATATATTTATTTTGGGTTGCTTCCGCCTTGTTATTCTTGTTTAGATTATTGTTTTCGCTAGTTTCTACTTTCGCTCATTGCTTGATGTTCTGGGTTACGGGTTGGCTTACCTACTGGTAGGGCATAATAGGTGCCATCACGACTCGAGAAATCGGGTCATGACACAAGTGAACCCTCATCCTGGCTGACTACAAGCGGAAAACTAACTCAAGCATACAAACCTTAAAAATTGAATAAAAATTCATGAAACTCAAATGAAAAACTCTGAATAAAAATAAATTATTCAACTCGCCATAAAATAGCTAGGGAACTTAAGTCTTTAAAACATTTAACAAATTAAATGAACAGACTTTTGAAACTCTACTGTCTATCTATGAAGCCTCTAAATGACAAAGATGGAAGTCGGGACAAGACCCACGACATCCTAACAATTGATATAACTGAAAATAAAAGTGGAACTCTCCGGAAGCAAGGAGGCTCACCATAGCTAACTCGAACTCCATGTGGTATCAACGAAGCTCCTGTTGATGACCCTGAATACATGTATCTGCATCATGAAACGATGCAGGCCAAATGGCTCCGTACTGGAATGTACGAGCATGCAAGGGGAATTCTAAAGCATAACATAAGCTTGAACTTGATAAAAATGAAACATACTTACTTCTTCTCAAACTTACTCAACTCAAGGAATACTCAAGGATACTCAAACTTACTCAACTCAAAAGTACTTAAGGATAAGATACTCAACTAAGTAATAAGGTTCTCAACTCAGGATTCTCAACTCAAGATAATCAACTCGAAAGACTCAACTCATGATACTCAAGGATAAAGCAATAGTAAAAGATGCAATATATATGGAAAACTGTAAAATTATGGATAGCAACTCAATGTATTGAAAAATACAATAATACTCAATGTGTATATAAAAATACAATATAACTCTGTGGGAGTTTCTTTAACCGACAACCATCACTATGAGCCTAAGTGATGATACAATGTATTTCCCATGTTGCCAAAACTGTCCTATACTTTGCCATCATATAGAACGCCTTAACTAAATGGATCTACTAGTCTATGCTAAAAAACACTAAGGAATCATCTAAAAAGTATGACCCTTTTTCTACCCATGTTTGCTACATGGTTTATGGGGGCTATGAGTTGTCTGAACTCTCCCTCATATCGGCGCTCAATACTACTCCCAAAATATAACTAGCTCATATATTTAAAAACACAACTCTTTTTGTGATTTGAGATAATTCCTCAAAAACTAGCCCAAAGGCTCTCTTGGAAATAAGTGTTTTCTCTCTTGATTAAATGTGAAAACATTTACTCTTTACTAAAAACTAGCTCAAAGGCTCTTTTGGAAATTGGTGTTTCCTTTTGTGATTAAATGTGAAAATATTTACTCTTTGGAAATACATAGTCCCCATATACTCTTTTGAATAAATGAACTTCACTCTTATTTCACTCTTTACTCAACTCAAAAACTCAAGTCTTAAAACAAGTTTAAAACATTTGCAAAAGACTTCTTAGAATAAAGTTCATGCCGAATTATGGACATGAACGACTCAATTCATGGTTTTCAATAACCATAACTAGAAATCAATACTCGAGACTCAACTCAGAGCTCAAGAACTTTAATGGTAATACTCATTTCAAGAACACTCAACTCAGAGGATTCATGCGGAATTATGGGCATGAACAATCTCAACTCAAGGACTTCAAAGATACTTCTCGTCTCAAGACTATTCAACTTATAGGGTTCATGCGGAATTATGAGCATGAACAGTTTAACTCAAGGACTTCATAGGTAACATGTACTAGTCCCATGATTAGAAATATAATCTCAAGGGGGATTAGGAACTTAATACTCAAGATTTAGAACTTGAAGATACTACTCCTCTCAAGGGTACTCAATTGATGGAGTTCATGCGGAAGTTGTGGGCATGAACGACTCGACTCAAGGGTCAAAATATCAAAAAGGAACTTAGGTATACGGCTCTTCTCATTCTCATACTTACTTACTCAAAACTCAACTCAAATCGATAGTTGATCTCAAAGGATCCACAATTGAACTCAAAGACTTGAACTCTACTCTTAACTCTCCCTTAAATGTAAATTATAAATCCAAGAGTTATGGTTCATGATATGAAGGATCTCGATAACAATATAGCAATTCGATAATTAGGAATAGAACTTTTAAATGAAACACGAACTCAAGTGTTTTATTTAAAAGGTATATACAAGGAAAATGACTGAGTTTTGAAAAATCGATTAAACTTATAGTTTAAGGAAAATCGAATTTCCAAAAGAACAGAGTCGCCACTTAATTTTTAGTGAAAAATCAAGAAAAAAAACAAGATTTTTCAAAAGACTTAAACAGATAAAATCAATTGAAAAAGGGTTCGAGTTCAAATGTACATTCCGAGAAGGTGTTAGGCCCTCGGAATGCCCGTTAACTCGCGGTTGACCGACGATTTGACCAAAATGCTTTTGACTAATTTTGAAATTTTAACTAAGTATAACGACTTTGACTAATTTTGAAATTTTAACTAAGTGAAAGAGCTCATTTTATTTTAACTAATTTTTTTTGAATAAAAAACTTTAACTAAATAAAAGAACTCATTTACTTTAACTAATTTTTTTGAAAACTTTAACTAAATAAAAAGAACTCATTTACTTTAATTTATTTTTTAAACTTTTAACTAAGTATATGAACTCATTTATTTTAACTTATTTATTTATTACTATTATTATTTTCATCACTTTATTTTTATTATTGTCATTTAATTTATTTATTTTTATTTTTATTTTTTATTTTATTATTATTATTATTATTGTTATTGTTGTACAATTATCTTAAGGGGGATGGAACTAAAGGGGAAGTTTTCTAAAGGGGAATAACCTAAGTGTTGACAATACAAAAATTAAAATAGAAGCTAGGTAATAAGAATATGTATAAAATAATATTTATGTATTTTTATTTTTTTTGAATATAAAGCGAAATGGTTATCTTTGGGAATTAATTAAATTCAACCATAAAAATAAATAAAACGTTAGTCAATCAACAAATAGATAAACAAATAACTTAAGAGGAATCTCTTGAATTTGGGCTTTTGCCCAAATTTCCAAATCTGCAAAAAAAAATGAAGTAATAATTCATTGGGCTTTGGCCCCTTTTCCCTCTTCCTTGATCATGATATACACAAAGTGTATATTCGAGGTATACACCATGTGTACCGCTAATTCTCGAACTCCCGGACCTGTAATTTTATTTTAACTATGTATTTCCACATTTTCCACCTGTATTTTCACGTTTTTCCCAGTATATCACCATTTTCGCCATGTATACCAGTGTATACAAGCTGTGTTTCAGCTTGTTTTCAAGTTTCCGGAATTTGAAAACTCAATTTCCAGCCCGTATCTATCGTCTTCCACCTGTATACATGCCTCTTTAATTTTTCATGATGGCTGACTCGATGAAGAGAGGGTATTGGGGCCTTTAGGGCCCATCCGAAATGCACACGGGAAAAGCCTAAGTCCCAAAGGACTCATTGATAGATTACATGTATCACAACAAAGAAAAAGTAAGGATTAACGTGCAATCCAATCACAATAAATATTGAAAGGAATAGACCAATTTATGTATAAAAAAAAGAAATAGTGACCCAAGCAAATTAACATATAATCTCATAAAGGAAATCATAGAGAGGTATACCGACAACTAATCCACTTTAAAGGAAGTGATTAGGAAAGTCATGACCGCTTCACACAAACACCTCAATATTGCCATTTAGCCACATACTCACAAAAAAAAAATAGTAAATCACCATCAATTATTTTGATAACCAAAGGTGCAAATGACAACAAGCACACAAGATAATTGCGTTAGCCAAGGAAATAAGATGTGGAATCATAAAAACGACACAAAATGACCAAGTCATGCTAGCATGCTTACTGGACTTATACCCCAAACAAAAAGGAAAATAAACAAATTTTATACTACTATAAACTTGGAACAAAATAAGAACAAATTTAAAATGATCATGGCAACATTACTGCCAATGGCTTTCGTGTCAACAAGTTAAGGAAAATATAACTTAAAATGCTCCACCTAAAAACATATAGATTATTAAGTTGATCAAATTGCTATTGGTTTTAACATTTTAATATGCTAACCGAACTAAGTAAAAGAAAAATAAAATAAAATAAAAAAATATTGAAGAAACCATGTATCAATTTTAACAACCATAGGAGCATACTAAAAATGAACAAACGAGCAAAGCCGAGAGGATGGCTACGCATTCACGATACTACATACTCGCAATTTATCGAAAATAAGCTAGAAGTTGGTACTGAAAACAAGCAAATGAGGCAGATTTATTGTGAACAAAAAACAAAGAAACAACATGGAGGACAACAAAGGGAATGCATTAAGATCGTTAGCAACAAGGTTTAGCAAATGCGAAATATTAACAAGCAGACTAAGGTTCTCAGCCTTAAAGGCGGGCAATACGAAGGAGCGAATAAAGCAGTAAAACAATCAATTCATATGACTTATATGGGTTTAAGCAACAGGAAGAAAAAACAACATGTATATGTATATATCAACTTTTGAAAAATCGAAATCACCTATAGAAAGTGACGTCGACCTTCGGGACTGAACCATAACTTTCACAGCTTACCAGTCGAGAAGATAACGAAGTAAGAAGATTCTAACAATGAGAAAGCAAGAACTCGGGACCAAGGGGAAACAACAAACCTTCAAAGCAAACGAAAGAGAAGAAAACAAGCAACAAAATGGACTAACTAACGAGATTTATTACTGATTCGTAGCCGACAAACGAGTAAAAAATGATCCCAAAAAATAACATCTGAACGGCTCCACAGAGTCACAAATCAAACAACAACACGTTAAAGTAGAATGCTTGGGTTGAAAGAGGAGTATTACCTTCAGGGGTGCGGCGAACGGGACGGTAGCGAGCAAGACGAACTCTTTCACCACACAAATTCGGATCTCGAGCAGCTGACCACCAAAATGCGAACCAAACGCAAACAAAGGTTCTCCCACGAGTTAGGATTAGAGGAAAGTGAATATAATTTCTTGAGTTTAGGAGTTACTGTTCGAAAGAAAATTCAGCCCCTTTTTTTACTTAATTCTCCAACTGAAAAATCTCTTTCAAAAATCTCCCCCCTCCCCTTGATACTGAAACAGTAAAGTCTTATATAGAAAGGAGCTAGGGTTTGAGGGGGGAAAGGGCTGAAATTTGGATGGAAAGGGCCTAATTCAAAATTTAAATCCTCAAAAATCTTACACCATTAAGGGAAAACAAGCTTTTTATGAAATTTCAACTCCATTCCGAAAAAGGAATGAAGGATGGGTGGCTGGATCGATTCCCATCGTCCTTGGAGCCCGATGTGGCCTCATCCCACAACCCCAAGGACAAAAATAGCAGCTGGAAACACGGAAAAGCTATACAAAAAATGGACCAGCCTGCTGAAGGAGACGTTGGGATTATATTTCTATCTATCGCCGTGTCCTCTCCGTGAACTCGCCACCGCCTGAGGGATGTGAGGCGCGTATGGCATCGGTGGTGTCGTTCACGCATCTGTCGTTTGCCAGTCGTGTATTGCTCTATTTTGGGAGTCATTTGTTGTAGTTGACGCTACTGGTGGGTCTTCTTTGTTGAACAAGAAGTGGGCCGGGTCGGGAACATGGAATTGGGTTAAGTGATATTGTTTTGGGAATGTAATAGTGGGCTGGACGATTGTTGTTGCTGATTATTGGTATAATAGGTGTATAGAAGGAGTGGGCTGGCTGGGAAAAGAAAAAAGGGCCCAAAATGATCTTGCAACGGGTTTAATGTTTTGGCAAGGAATGGATTGGATTAAGAATTGGCCAAATGATTTGCAAAATTAGCCAATTGAATTTAGAATGTAACCAAATTGAATTTGATTAGCAGATTCGGCCAAAGTTCAAATAAAATGAGTTGACATTAATTAATTAACAAGCTTCTTAGTTTTGACAAGATAAAATAACTAACTTAATTATAAACTAATGATTCAAAATATAAACTACTCGAAAAATATTTTAAATTCTATAAAGTCAATTATTTTAACTTGTTTGGAATTTAAGAAGCTCAAAATTAATTATTATCGAGGAGGGTAAAAATTGGGTGTCAACATCAAGAACTCAAAATCAACTTATTTCAAGAATACTCAAATCTAGGGAAACTATCCTAGATTACTCTTTTACTGATACGGAAGTAGGTGTAGGGCATGAGGACGAACTATTCCAACACTATGATAGCCTTACATACCTGGAAGAACAAGGTTCTGGAAGAACAAGGTTCTAGAAGAATCTTGAAGATGAACTTGATTAGAAATCTTGAAACCCTAGCTTGAAGGTAAATGATCAAGAAAACCTTTCTTGAGATTCTTGAATTAGTTTCTTGAAATCTCTATGGCCAAGAATTATGATTTTCATTAGTAAAAATGAAAATCTGATTGTTTTGAGCCTTTTATTAATTAGTCAAGAAATTCATTTAAGGTTTTCTTGGAGGTAAAAAGACAAAAATGACCCTTTTTAATATTTTCCCGTCGGTTAATTCGTAACAACACTGTATATGTTACTAAAATAGTCATAATTTTTTACTCAGAAATTGTATTGACACGAAATTGGTGGCGTTGGAAAGTAGATTCAAATACTTTTAATTGGATAGGTTATGGATCACGTAACTCACTGTATTCTAAGATATATGGTTGTTTGAAGTTGACTCAAGTAGAATCTTACATTAAAACTTAATCGATAAGGAAACTTCAAGAACACTTATCAAGAACTCATCAAGAACTCTAATTTTTCAATTTCAAGAATGAAATTTGCGCCAAAAATAACATGATTGGCGTGTGGGTGAACGAACCAAACACTATGGAAGCGTACATACCTCTTAGGGGTCAAACCCATGGCGAAAATCCGCAACAAAACTCAAGAACCTCAACGAACGTCTTGATCCTTTCCTATTTTCTCTTCTTTTCTCTTCTTGAACTTTCAACTAAAACCCTAGGCGTATATTAGGATTATAAAACTGAACCTAATAGGATTAGACCCTTAAAACCTTACTAAAAATGAATTAAATCTGACTAGGTAAGGAAAAGATCAAAATACCCCTTACTATTTTCGGGTAACTTTCCTTAACTGGACATCTTGACTTCAAAAGGGCATATCTCACTCATCATACCTCGAAACTTAGAAAACTCTGTGGCGTTTGAAAGCTAATTCAAAGACCTTTCATTTTCCATCTCATGGAACACCTAACTTATCCTATATTGAGTGTTATGGTCGTTTGAAGTTGACACAAATTCATAACTTGCAAAATTTTAGATTTTGCTACTTCCAATTTAGCTCTTTTTGGAACTCAAGGTGCTACATCTAGTGACCTGACCTTAATACTTAAGAAATTTTAAATTTCTTGACAAAATCCTACTCACAACGAAGGATGGTTCAAGTCTTAGTCTAAAATTTTTTTGGGGTGTTATAAAAATGTATAATCCTTTTTACAAAATCATGGTATTCATCATCGTATCTCTTGTCCTTATACACCTCAACAAAATGGTGCATCGGAACACCGAAATCGAATTATAATTGAAACAGGACTCGCTCTTCTTTCTCACGCTTGTCCTCCTTTTCAATTTTAGGAGCATGCCTTTTACACTGCTACGTACTTATCCAATATTACCATAACTTCTTCTTTGTTTTATAAATCTCCATATCAATTACTGTACAAAATTTCTCCTCATTATGGTTTTCTTAAAATTTTTGGTTGCCTTTGTTATCCCTTTCTTCGACCCTACAATCATCATAAAGTTGATTTTCGATCTTTTCTTTGTGTCTTTATCGGGTATAGTTCTCATCACAAAGGTTGCCTTTGTTATCATGTTGCATCCTTTCGAATCTATATTACTCGCCACGTTGTATTTGATGAAAATACTTTTCCTTATTCCTCCATGTTGTTGATCACAAAATACTCTTATCCCTCGTCACATTCTAGCAACACATCTTTCTCTTTACTCGATCAAGCTTCTCAACATCTAGTACGTTCACATCAACAATGCGTTCTAAAATGGTGATCTCTCTAAGCAAGTGTTTATGGAGAAACCAAAAGGATTCGTTGATCCTCATCGGCCCCATTTCGTATGCAAATTGAACAAGGTCTTATATGGCCTTAAACAAGCACCACGTGCTTGGTTCAATAGGTTAAAGGTTTTTCTCCACAACATTGGCTTCCGCTCTTGTTTATCTGACTCTTCTCTTTTTGTGCAGCAAGCTTCTAAGCATACGACATATGTTCTTGTCTATATGGATGACCTTATTATAACTGGTAGTGATAGTGATTTCATCACTACATTTATTCACACTCTTGATCAACAATTCTCTCTCAAAGATCTTGGTTACTTCAATTATTTTCTTGGTATTGAAGTCTCTCTAACATCAAATAGGATCATTTTATCTCAATGCAGGTATATTCGTGACTTACTTCGTCGAACAAACAAGGCTGATGCTAAGCCTATTTCTAGTCCGACTGAACCTAGATTTCAACTTATTCTTTCTGGTGATCCTCTGCCTGATGCTCATTTATATCGTAGTGTCGTTGGTGCTCTTCAATATGTTACCATCACTAGGCCAGAAATATCCTACGCAGTCAATCGAGTATGCCAATTTATGCAATCGCCCATTATTACTCATTGGTCAGCTGTCAAACGTATACTTTGATATCTAAAAGGATCCATTCATAATGGCCTCTTACTATGACCTATGTCTGATTCTAGTCTTGTGTCCTTTTCGGATGCTGGTTGAATCTCTGATCTTGATGATAGTCGCTCCCAACATGGCTTTGCACTATTTTATGGAGGTAACTTAATCAGTCGGTCTTCACGAAAACAAAAGGTTGTATCCCGCTCAAGTACTGAAGTTGAGTATCGTGCATTAGCCTTTGCAACTATTGAATTAATCTGGGTACAACAACTTATTAGTGAACTATGTGCTCCTCTCACTGCACCTCCCATAGTCCTTTGTGATAATCTTAGTGCACAATTTTTATCTCGAAATCCTGTCATCCATCAACGATCAAAGCATATTCGTCTTAATTATCAATTTATCCGAGAGATGGGTGAAGATCAATCTTTAGTGGTTCGCTATGTTTTATCTCAAAATCAGATTACATATATCTTTCCCAAAGCTGTTGGCACAAGTCGGTTCCTCAATCTTTGATCCAAGCTCATGGTTCGCTTCTGAACATGATCTTGCAGTGGGTTATTAGAGTCCATCATCAACTAGAATTCGATTATTGTAGCTTATTCCTTGTAACAGAAGGATTACTCTTCCTTCAGATGTAATGACCCTCCAGGTCATTTTTGCCTTAATGCCTCCTTTTCGTCGTTTAGAGCGTTCCTATAGCGACCCCAAGTCATTTATGACTTACTGGCACTAACTGTTTGGTCGCCTGGTCGTTCGTTTGGATTTTGTGTAGTTTTCCGTGTTTTAGAGACCTTGAAGCTTGAATAGTTGACTTTAGTCAAAATGTCAGGTAAACGACCTCAGAATGGAATTTTGACAATTCCATCAGCTCCGAAATGGCCAAATTAGGCTGGTAGCATGGTTGTCATGAGTATCGAGGCCTGCAGTGCGAGTTTGGACCATTAGGCGTTTTAGCCTTGAAATTTGGCCTAAGGTTGACTTTGGTCAACATTCTTGGAAAACACGCTCTAATGAAAATTTTGTCAGCGCGGTTAGCCCCAGAATATCGTGTTTGGTCTAGAACGACCTTCCATTCGACTCCCGAGGCCTCCGGACTCATTCCGAGCCCCTCGGTGGATTTTGGCTAAAAATGGCCTTTAGGAGTGGGACCCACTTTTTATCGAGATGACCTCGTATGAAAATTTTGACTGTGCCATTGAGTCCGGAATATCAATTTTGGTATGATTGCATATTTCGTTTGTGTGCACGGGTTCCGAACGAGTTCAGAGAGTCCCGTCGGAGTTTTTAAGTTTTCGAAATATGCTGAAAATCTGGTGTATTGCAGAAAATTCAACACTTGTTCTAAAACTTTAAAAAGGCTTAACTCTCTCATTTTAAGTCTAAATTTAGTGATTCAAAGGTTCATTTTGTGGGGTTTTACGCAAGGAGTGCGTTAGCGAGCTCGGAAACTAATTTGGGGTCCCCGTTTGAGGTAAATTTCGTAAAATACCTGCTGCCATGACTCCTAGTTGTGAGCTTGATTTTCTAATTTTTGAGACTTGTTTTCTCAGCCATTTTAGGTCCGATTTCAGTGATTCTTAAGGCTATCTAGAGTGGTTTTTCGAGGAGAACGTCGTGGTGTTGTCGGAATTCACTGTAGACCATCCATTTCTGGTAAATTTACTGATTCAGTTGCTGTCCCATTTCTAATTTTTGAGAAAATTTGGGTTTTGGTTGCATGTTGGCATTGTGTTGTTTCCGTGCCCTGAATTGTATACACAAGTTCGGGGAGCTGTTAAGGACCTAATTTTGGGGTTAATTCCAGAATTTCCAGCGCGGGTTCCACTTTCCCCGTTTTGACCCCGAAATTGGTCCATTTCCGTTTGTTGTGATTTTAGTGTCTAAACGACCGTTATAATGTTGTGACTCTATTTTTGATAGCGTGGCAGCGTTTCGAGATCGTTCGAAAAGGAAAATCTGCGGAGGTGCAATTTTGGAGCGTGCGTGATCAGCCTACAGGTAGGCTACGACTTCCCTCTCTTAGATTGAGCTCGAGAGTGTGAATGCATGTTGATTAGTTGAGATTTGGGTTGGTATTTATTGAATTGTGCATAGGTGTTTAGAAATCATATTTTTGACCTATTTCGGGAATTATCGGGTAACTGTGAGCATGTTATGTGTTACTAATTGACCCTCCTTGCTATGTGGAGTACTTGCATGCTTGATTACTGTTTATTTGAAGTATGTTGGGCCTTAGTTTAGGTTTGACTAGTACTTGCCTTAGAAATGCATGATTTACTGATAGGTGATACGCTTGTTTCGACGATAGTTATCCTTATTTCTCTGATGCTATGACTTCACGAGTTATGTTGGCAACACTAGGTTCCGCTTCACGATTTGAAGTTGGTTTTCAATTTGGTTCTAAGGACTTACATTGATTGGCTAAGTGTGGACGGCGTTCCACAAACATTTATGATCATGGACCGATTGAGACTCTTTCAGCAGCTACATTGGCACCTTTGTCGGGCATCCGGATTCGAGCTCCGGCCTCGACCTCATTGATATTTTAGAAGAGCATCTGGTTCAAGGTCCGGCCTCGATCACGTGGATACTTATATAGAGCATCCGGTTAGAAATCCGGCCTCAGTTACTTGTGTAACACCCCTAAATACTAACCAAGAGTCGCATGTCGATTTACCGTTGCTTAATTACTAGAATATGTTTTAGTCTCATTTTGGGAACTTAAGTGTTGTGATAATTGCCCACTTGCTTAGCATAAATTCTTATCCTAATTTAAGGATTTGTGATGGGGTGTTTAGGTAATATTCTAATTTGAATTATGTTTAACTTTAAAAGGAAGGTGAGGGATATATATATATATAAGTGTATACATATACATTTTGGGCAGCACACAAATTTTTGGGCAGCACCTTTGAAGGACAGCTGCCCAAGGGATAAACATCACTTGTTGACTATATATTTTCACCCTCCTTTAGTAATTTCGTTTTCCTCAAGCCTTAGAACTTTAGAAACATATCTAAACAGAGTGTTCTTCAAAATCACAAGAAAACTTGGCCCTTTTTGGCTGGAATTCAAGAGCACACACTTCTTGTTGGTAAGTGTCGAAATTTGTTTCTGATCTGGCTAGTGTTTGGTATTTTATGTATATCTCTCGCTCTAGAACTTAGTTTACAGTGAGTAAATATGATTTGGAAAGATAATTCGTAGACCTACAACTCCTATGTTTATGTCGAACTCTGATTCAGCTGTTATAGACTCGAAATATGGGACGCAATATAGAACAAGTTTTGTCCAGATTTTGGAAGTACAAATTCTGTATGAACAGTTGTTAGTGTTTTGACTATATCTTGTTGTACAAAATACATTTTGCGGTGATTCTTGTTTATTTGAAACCCTAAGATATGTATCTACATATTTCATGAAGGTTATAAAGTCTAATTTTGCTGTTTTCCGTTTCAAATCTAAGTTGCGACATGAGGTACTAGGCTGGCCAGAATCACTGTTTTGGGAGCATTGTTGTGCTTATGCAAGCTAATTTTACTTGTGATGATGATCCTACTTTACATCAATATTATTGAGCTGCTAGGGATTAAAGAAGTTGTTTAATTGTATTTTAAAGGTTGTATATACTCGTGAACAAGTTGAGGACCTTGATACATTGGTTGGACTGTTTCCTTGCTAAATCACTGAAGTTTGTGTATAAACTTGTACTTGCACTATTTTAACCTCTAGTATATCTGAAATTGGATCTTGGTACCTTGGTTACCTCTTGTCACTTTGCATTGTCGTGTTGGTATCATTTAAGACGTTAAAGACGCTTGTGTAACTCGCCCACTTGTATGGATTGTTTGATCACCTGGCACTCTTCTTGGGACCTTGTCCTTCTTGTGGCTGTGACTTTGTCACTATTGGCATGCCTCTTGATTC
>NW_006239143.1:75204-75912 GCF_000226075.1 Solanum tuberosum | reverse complement strand
CAAGTATTTAATTAGATTTCTTGTTTAAGTGGTAGTATCCTTTTGGAAGGGTCGCTACAAGTGTTGGTATCAGAGCCTAGGTTTGTGGTTCTAGGACTTTAGCTATGAATTACTTGTATACTTGTTCGCATTCGAAAAAGGTCCTATTTGGATTATTTGTTCACTTAGATGGTTTTTAATATTTTTATCGCATGTAGAGTGCACATGCATCATGTACATGTCCCTAATGCAATGTGATCTTCCCTTTTGAAGGAATTAAGTTATGGCCTCTTCTGCTAACCGACCCAGGGAAGCTGATCGTGAAGGTTCGGGTACCTCTGTTCCCCAACCTCATGCACTAGAAGAGATTGGAGAACCTTTCTCGAATCAGTATGTTCCCCACACTAGTGGGTCTGAAGTGGGAAACCATCAGGGTGTAAGAGTTAGTTCAGATTCTCACATGAGCCGTGGTACTCAAGCCATGAATCCTCCTTTTCAACAAATGGCTGAATTCTTCCACCACATGGCTGAAGCGATGCATGATCCCAACGTGATTAACTTTGAGAAAATGAGGAAAATGGGTGGAGTGGAGTTTGAAGGCACTGTTGATCCCACTGATTCTGAACAATGGCTGGAGCGCATGGAGAGGGTATTTGAGCAAACCGACCCAGGGAAGCTGATCGTGAAGGTTCGGGTACCTCTGTTCCCCAACCTCATGCACTAGAAGAG
>NW_006239143.1:72165-73498 GCF_000226075.1 Solanum tuberosum | reverse complement strand
TATTTCTATCACTCCTTATAGAATGGCTCCGACGGAATTAAGAGAATTGAAATATCAATTGCAAGAACTTCTTAAGAAAGGTTTTATTCGACCTAGTGTTTCTCCTTGGGGAGCCCCTGTTTTGTTCGTAAAGAAGAAATATGGCACTGTTAGGCTTTGTATTGACTATAGCCAATTGAATAGAATAAAAGTCAAGAATAGATATCCACTACCAAGGATCGATGATTTATTTGACAAACTGAAGGGTGCTAAAGTATTCTCAAAGATTCATTTAAGGTCTGGATATCACCAACTGCGCATGTTAGAGAGAAAGATATTCCTAAAACTGCTTTTAGAACTCGGTATGGTCATTATGAATTTTTGGTGATGCCATCGGATTGACAAATGCTCATGCGGTATTCATGTATCTAATGAATCGAGTATTCAAGCCTTATCTTGATCAGTTTGTGGTTGTTTTTATAAATGATATTTTAATATTTTCCAGAAATAGTGAAGACCATGATAAACACCTTCGGATTATTTTGCAAATTTTGAAGGAGAAAGAACTTTATGCTAAACTTTGCAAGTGTGAATTTTGGCTTGATGAAGTGACGTTTCTGGGACATGTTGTATCGGCCGAAGGCGTAAAGGTGGATCCTAGTAAGATACTATGTTGTATCAGCCGAAGACGTGAAGGTGGATCCTAGTAAGATACAAGCAGTTGTTGAATAGAGACCTCCCAAAAGTCCAACCGAGGTAAGAAGTTTCTTAGGCTTAGCAGGATACTATAGAAAATTTGTGAAAGGCTTTTCCATTATCGCCTCTTCTTTGACTAAACTCTTGTAAAAGGAAGTAAAGTTTATTTGGGATGACAAATGCCAAGAGAGCTTTGAAACTCTCAAATCCTTGTTGACTCAAGCACCTATACTTACTCTACCAATTGAAGGGAAAGAATATGTAGTATACAGTGATGATTCTCACAATGGTCTCGGATGCGTTTTGATGCAAGAAGGGAAGGTTATTTCTTATGCCTCTCGGAAATTAAAATCGCATGAATTGAATTATCCTACCCATGATCTTGAACTTGCTGCTGTAGTGTTTGCTTTAAAAATATGGCGGCATTATTTCTTATCAAGGATTATGACTGTACGATTGATTATCATCCAGGTAAAGCCAATGTGGTTGCAGATGCCTTCAGTCGAAAATCCTTTGCAAGCATTTCTTTGAGTCCTTTACCCTTGCTCCTTGAGTTAAGAGCCTTGAATGTTTGTTTTACACTTGATTCAAATGGTTCAGTTATTGCTAATTTGCAAGTAAAGCCAATATTACTTGAACAGGTGAAAGAAGCACAAAA
>NW_006239143.1:71337-72049 GCF_000226075.1 Solanum tuberosum | reverse complement strand
TTAGCACTTCGTTCCATCCTCAAACAGACGGCCAGTCGGAAAGAGTGATACAAATTTTGGAGGATATGCTTCGAGCTTGCATTATGGAGTTTGAGGGTAGTTGGGACAAACACTTGGCTTTGATAGAATTTGCTTATAATAATAGCTACCAATCGAGTATTGGAATGCCTCCCTATGAAGCCTTGTACGGAAGGAAATGTCGGACCCCTCTTTGTTGGAGTGAAGTTGGTGAAAGAAAGCTTGTTGGTCCTGAAATTGTGCAACACACAGAGGACAAGGTAAAAATTATCAAGGATCGTCTAAAGATTTCCTCGGACAGACAAAAGTCGTATTCTGATCTTAAAAGGCGGGACATTGAATATCAAGTGGGAGATAAAGTATTCCTAAAGGTGTCTCCATGGAAAAAGATTATGAGATTTGGCCAAAAAGGAAAACTTAGTCCCCGGTTTATTGGACCTTATGAGATACTTGAAAGGGTTGGACCAGTTGCATATAAACTAGCTTTGCCACCGGAGTTGGAGAAGATCCACAATGTTTTTCATGTTTCTATGCTCAGAAGATATCGTTCTGATCCATCACATGTTCTTCCATTTGAATCTATTGAAATTAATCCTGACTTGACTTATAATGAAAAACCTATCCGAATTGAAGCTCGATAAGTAAAGCAACTTAGAAACAAGAGAATCCCCTTAGTAAAGGTACTTTGGAGGAA